>NW_016693027.1:0-2042 GCF_001604755.1 Lepidothrix coronata | reverse complement strand
GATTTAATACTTTAAGGATGATTTTAAATCTCTTTTTGCTGCTTCAGAAGCAGGTTTTTCATTGTAAATGAATATGATCATGTTTCCAACGAGTCAGTTCTGAACCATGCCATCCATAAATGTTACGTGCTTGCTGGCCTGGAATTTTGCAGTTGATATTTGCCTGTCGGTTTTTGAAAACTTCATGTATGGAAAATTCTTATCAATAAATTAATTTTTCTAATTAACATTTTATTACCTTTAAAGTTCCAGTTTTCATGACTTTGATTCCAAAAGCACAGCACAGTCCTAGCTAGCACTAGCAAAGTGTTTATGACTAGTAATAAGTTCTCTTTAGTTGTTAAGGTATTGCTAAATACTCTAGCACGACACCAGCATAGCAGTTGGGTTGAAAAGACAGACGTGGGCAACACAGCTTCTATTCTCTTGACTGTTTCAGAATTATTTTTTTTTTGTTACTTTTTATTTTTGTGCTTCCATTCTACATCTGGAAAAGGAGTCCCAGGCTTGGGGGTGGTAGCAGAAACACAGAAATTTTGTGAACGTTCCATCTGGTTGTAATTCTGGTTTCTTCAAACACAGTGCCCTTTGACAGCACTGCAAGGCTGAGTGTTGTTGTGTGTTTGTGTGTGTGTGTGTGTGTGTGTGTGTGTGTGTTAAGGTACATGGTTGTTCTTACCCCACTTTGGTTTGCAAGGTTTTTTATGCTTTTGAGGAGTATTGAGGTTTTCGTTTGTTTTGATTCCACTAATGAATGAAGGCATCAGTACAAGAAAGCTGCTTGCATAAAACATGTTTTTGTCTTCTTTTATCCCTGTCATGAAACAGCCGAATTATGGAAACCAGCAATATGGACCAAATAGCCAGTTTCCAAACCAGCCTGGTCAGTACCCCACTCCCAACCCTCCAAGACCCCTTACATCTCCCAACTATCCTGGACAGAGGATGCCAAACCAGCAAAACACAGGGCAGTACCCTCCTCCAACAGTCAACATGGGGCAGTATTACAAGGTAAGAATTCTTAGATTATCTTGTTGCGTTCTGGTGGATGTTTGTTGATTGAAGTCACATTAATGACTTCATAGATACCGCTTTTACGCAATTAAAGGAAAGAGAAAAAAACCACAGTGTTTCTACTAATGTTTTGGCTATCACAGAATCAAGTCAATCAGCCAAGTTGCATTGCAACTTCAGAGCAGTTCATAAAGAAAATTGAATGTTGCTGCAGCTCATTAGAGGGTTTTACAAGAAAACATTCGTTTTACTTCAAAAATAGCTTGTTAAAAAAAAGTACCTAATGGAATTCAGGTGTAATATTTTCACCTATTCGGGGTACCCTGCAAGAATACAACTTTGAAAATTTGTAATAAACATATACCACTTTGCAGCATTCCGGTTTTGGACCTACAGTGGTTGCTGTTGGATTAATCCGGGCCAAACTTAAAAGCTGTTCCAGTTGTAGATTTCATCTTTGAACTGAAGTTTCTGTTACTGTCTCCGACCTCTTCCTCCTTTTTTCCCTCAGTCTTTTCCCTCTGTGCTGCTTGTTTTGGGCAAGAACTAGAATTCTTAAAATGTTGCCTAAAACCGGTTTGTGGATACATCTTGAGCACTGTGTATTCTCCAAACTAAGGTTGTACTGAGGGCCTGCTGAGGTTTGCTGCCTTTGAAATGCACACAAAGGTGATCTGTTGCACACAGGTACTCCAGTGAGTATAAAATGGGGAGGACCATTGATGTTCTGACCTGCTTAAAGCATTAGCTGTTGAAGTATTTGTACTACATTCTGATTTTGAATGTAGGCTGGAAGAATCTAAGTTGCAGATTGGTGTTGATTTGGAATAGTTTGGTGTGATTTACAAAGAAAACACCATTGAAAAAAAAAGCAACACCATTTTCCGGAGAGCATCTGTTCTGTGTGCATCCACACTGTCCACTGTGGTACCCAAAGGAATGCCTGTTGCATCATAGAAGCTTTTGCAGCACACTACCAGGAAGAACACAAGCAGGAGACAGATCCTTTATACTATAATTCCAGTGCA
>NW_016693026.1:0-2043 GCF_001604755.1 Lepidothrix coronata | reverse complement strand
TCTGCTTTATCAGTGTTACACTTTCTGCCTATTTGTTAGATTATCAGCTCACTAAAAGCCTATCTGCATTTTATCTATGCGGCATGATTAACAAAATTGCTCGGGAACTTAATGAGCTACTTGCAGGCTGATGTTTGGTAAGATCTTCAGTGTGGGGGCTTACATTCCCGCATATCTTGTAAGCTCCACAGCGGCAGCGTAGGTCTGGAGGGACTCTGAAACACAAATCCAGCTCTCCTGGCAGTGGTGTCATTTGGCCACTAGGTGGAATGGCTGGAAAGCAAATTAAAATTATTTTCTGTGCTGGGCCAGGGTTTCACCTGCCTGCCTGCCTACCGCCCCAGCGCAGGCACTCTGCAGAGCTTCGGGCTGACTCATACAACTCCACAGCAAGGCTGTCTCCCACGCTGACTCAGGTTTTTGCACCAAGTAAATCACCATGATAACAAACAGCAGCAACACAGCTGGTAGAGCTGCTCTGTGCTGGATGCATCAGGAGCAGAGCCTGAGACTGTGCTGTGGGCTCCCCACGATGCCCAGTAGATACGTTAGGTGAAGGATTATGAAAACCCCATGAAAATCTGTGCCTTTACTTCCTTACGAGACATTAGCCAGTGACATAACTTTCACTCTCGCAATCTTCAGATCCAAAGGGGGAAAGTTTCTTTTCAAACACCTGGCGCTTGTCATTGCCCTCAGGGAGAAATCTCTCTAGTGCCAATGCTTGAAACTGCACAAACAATAACTTTGGAAACAAATGGGTGCAAAGCTTGCTGCCAAGTGTGAAAGCCAGCGCAAACTCTGCTGCCTGAAGCTGTCTAAATATTGATTTGGATCCCGTGTCAGGTCCCCTGCCTCAGCCCCACCAGTTTTGGGACTGCTTGCATCTGATGCATTCTGGCAGAAAGGCTGGAATTGAGACACTGGAGTGGGAAAGAAAAGGCTTAGAAGCTGCATGTACTACTATGACACACACATTTCTCTAGGAAGAGATAAGGACAGTCTTTTAAAATGATTTGATCTGACTGATGCATCCCAGTGAAAAAAGCTAGTGAAAACAAGTTGATCTGCATTTGCAGAAGGAAATGGATAATTTCTCTGATGTAACAGTCTCCATTTACATGTGAGAGAGACCTTTGCTGGATGGGTAAAACCCCAGCAACAATCCCAGCTTATTTGTTTTCCCTACTGTAAATAAGATGCCATATGTCAAAGAGCTGTTTGCTTTTAAACCCTATTTTCCATATAAATTAATGTTTAAGCAGGCAGGTCAATTTACAGAAACCTCCACTCAGCACCTTGTCCAAGCTCATACAAAAGTCACTGCTTCCTTGCCTTTCAATCCCTTTGGCTTATTCCAATTTCTACCCATTTCTATTTTTTAAATGGAATTGACTGGCTTCTAGAAAACCAAGCAGAGAAAAGGGAAAACACACATAATAAAACAACAGTGCCCACACAGAGAGAAAAGCAAAGCAAAGATACCAGCTTCTCAGAGGCTTGATTTCTTCCCATTATCTCTCAAGGTAGGGCAGTAGAGGACTTCTGTGTACCTGGAACATGCCAAACAGCCCACCAAGACTGAGGACAAATCACTTTACTTGTCTTGCTTTTGTGCCCAGCTGGTCTCGTATGCATTTAAACCCTTCTGTACACCTGGTGCACAGAGGACATGGATACCGTAGCCCTACCTAAGCCATGTGGCACATCTTCTTGCTCTACAGCAATCCAAGAAACCAAGTCCATGTGCAGCTCCTGCCCCTGACATCCTGCCAAAGGGACACCTTGTTCAGTGTGCAGTATGGTGGTCTATGTCCATTCAGCATTCTGGAGATAACAAGCCTGACAAATGCTAAGGTGAAAGAAAAGAACTTCTCCAGTCCTTTATCTGCCTTGTGTCTTTCAGACTGAGCTAGCTGAGCTGGGGGATGTTTTTTGTATGTCCATACCCTCACGAGTTTATGATATTGAGGAGAGGGCTGGAAATAATGGCCAGTCTTCGCGAGCGAAGATTTGGGAAAGGTCATTAACCCTTCGAGCCTG
>NW_016693025.1:0-2044 GCF_001604755.1 Lepidothrix coronata | reverse complement strand
TATGGTGAAGAGCAAATACATTTTGTGCTAAGGACACGTATGTAGTACTAACTGTGGCAAGAGTATAGTGATTTACTTAATCACACCTTTAATGGTAATCCTATTAGCTCTTTGTTTTAGTTTGTTAAATCAGTCTCTATTTTGTATTAAAAATAATCAGTCCTACTAAATCAGTATGTCTGTCCTGTTAAAGTGTTTACTTCCATTAGCATATTTATGTCTCTGCAAGTCTAATCAAGTAAACTTTTAATTGTAGCGACTGGAATAGGAATGTCAGCTTTAGAACTGTGTGCTGAATCTGATTACATAAATATTCAGGAATATAAAATATATTGTGTTGTCCATTGAAACAGTACTTCTCTTACCCACTGATAGACCTGTGATATCTCACCTACATTGAACTGCAGTGTATTCTTAATTTTGAAAAAAGTATTGATCAGTACAGCCTCTATAACAATAATTTTGATGGTTCTTGGATTTTTTCTTAATGTTAAATGTATTTTGCAGATGGATTTTTTTTTATTATTATTTATACTGTGGGAAAGGGCAGAGGGGCCAGGTGAATTTTTATTTTGTGAAGTTTCTGTTCTCTGTTGTGGTAGTTTGTGCTTGATCCATCCGTCCAATATAGTTTTGTGAAACCAGGATGCCTCACCTGAACTGCAGATAAACTTGGGGTTCACATCTGTTTCTTTCTGCTTTATATTGTTGGGGTTTTTAATCCTGAAAATAAAAAGTATAACATGAGCTAATCATCTTTACTGTGTGTTCTGTACTGCTGACTGTTTTGATACATGATGATTCCATTGTGAGTCAACCAACATCACTTGAGCTCAGTTACTTCTCTGATGCAGAATCGTGTCACTGAACATTGGTTTGGGGGTTTTTTTGAAGTGTCACAGCTTGATGCACTTGTCTCCTGGGTAGTTGGACCTGGACAACATGCTTATTTTTAGGATGTGCTGACAACTTCTCAGTGGAAGCAGCAGTGCAAAGTGATTAGAAATCTCTGTGTGCTTGCACTTGTGGGCATGCACGGTTATATCTCTGCCTGGCTGCACTGGGATAAAAGCATGCTAATACATGGATCCAGGTCTATCTTGGAAGGCAAACATAACTTATGTGCAGCTTCTACTGCTTTAATACAGGTGATGAAGCTCCACAGTAACATTTGATCGGGAAACAAAACATTGATAATGACTCGTGGAGTCTTGGCTAATGTCGGATGCTTGTAACCCAGTGAGATCAGGGAGACTCTGCTTTTGAGCTACTTTCAGCTTGCCTGTCTTGAGGATGTGGGAGTACTGGGGTGGGGAGGAGAGAATGAACGGCTCTGATTCCCTAATGTTTTCAGACAGTAGTGACTGAGCAGGATGTGTCTACCTTTAATTCTAAAGGTAGAGCTGGGAATTCCGAACTTAATCACTACTGTTCCTACCTGTTGTCTCAGACCTCCAGGTAAGTGTTTACAAGCCAGACTATATTAGCAGTGACACACAATGGTTTAGTAATCTGTCTGCAATGTGCTGTAGGCAGGGAGTGTGCCACTAGTTTTTGCAGAATATATACCTATGCCACGTGAGTCTAATGTGTCTGGCATAAGCTGCCAGTGTGTAAAAAAGTTGATGGTTAAATTGCTTGCAGTAGCAGTGTGACTTTTTTTTTCCCCCCTCCATATACTGTTGCCCTAGGCAAGGAAAATCATATACCTGAGGGGACTTCAGGTGCAACACTGAGTATGATTTCATCATATTGCTTCCCTGGGGGGTTAATCAATTTTTTTTTTATTTTGCCCCCTTCCCCCTCTGTGGAGGAAATGCTGGAAAAGGTCACACATGTATGTGCGTGCACATATATGCATGAAGTTGATACTTTTTTGAAGCACATGAAACTGCAAAAACTAGATGCATGTTCTACAACAAATTTATGCATGCCCTTTATACAGAGTTTCACTTTGCCACAAACCTGTGATTAGCTGTTCAAACAGGATCGTTCCTGAATTACATGTGGCTTAGTATTTGCCTCTTAGGGGATACTGAATCTT
>NW_016693024.1:0-2044 GCF_001604755.1 Lepidothrix coronata | reverse complement strand
GTTTCTCTTCCAGAGTCTGTCTCCATTCCCCTCTCCCATCCTAAGCCTAAATCTCTGGGAAATACACACCTGAACTCCAGGTTGGATGTGTCCTGCTCTTCCCTCATCCAGTGCAATGGGCAAAAAGCCAAAATCCGTGTACTAATATCCAGCCAGGGCCCATCTGCCCAACAATCCAGAGGATGAGGTTCCACTTTTAGTCTCAAGATCTCTCCTCCTGCTGCGTTTCAACCACTTAATTACCTTGTCCACGCTCAAAGCACACGGGAAAAATCCAGTCACCAGCAGAGCCACACGTTCCCTGGTTATTCCTCACCTTTAAATCCCATTTTCAAACATTCCTTGTCCTTTACACAAGCCCCCAGATGTCTCACAGAGGGTTTTTTTGTCAGTCTTGAAGGGCTGTGCACATCATGCCCATCAGAGCATTATCTCCTGCTCATCAGTCACGCTCTCCAGTCCCTCATTACTACAGTTCTGTGCTGCTATAATTAGACTCCACATTTTTCAGACCTTTGTAGCAGTGTTTTAGTTCACAAATTGAGGAGTTCATTCGTGCCAAAATGTTTTCTTCCCTTATCAATTTCTTTCTGCTTTATTTTTAATTTGCCCACTGAACCAAAATATCAATTATTTGCAGAAGTCTAATTTAGAGAAGAAATTAAGGAATACATTTGCAAGGCTCTGCTATTAACTATTCAATCTGCTTAACTAATGCTGTGATGGATTCTCCATCCCTGCAACTATTAAATCAAGAACTTTTTTTTTTTTAACTTGCCATCGTGTTTTTTCCTTCTTTAGAAGTTAAGCTTTAGTATTAGCATGACTGTCAGATTTGAAGCAGAAATTAGAACTGAAAAATCCTATTTCAGCAGGCAAGAGGCCAGAGCAGGGAATCAGAGCGCTGCCTTCCAAGGAAATCATCTGACATGCGGTTTTACATCTTTTATGGTGGTGTTGCATCTTGACCACGTGCTCCAGGCACCATCTGTGTGTGATCACTAGTCCCCAAAACTCAGGTTATCCGCAAAACTCAGGTAATCCCCCAAACTCAGGTAATCCCTGCAGCTGTCTCTGACACCAATCCCAAAGGCAGGAGAGGCAGAAACCAGCATTTCCCTTGAGGTGCAACAGGAGACTCAACATTGTCAAGGACTGCTCTTCACTGGTATGAGTTTCTGTGGGGATTCTTTACTTTTGCTTTTAAAGCTTTCTCCTAAATTAAGAGTCCAAATCAACCCTAATCCAGCTGCAATTCAGCTGCTGCAGAGGATTTTTCAGGTCAATGCCCCTTTTAATTCAAGGTATCAGGGCTGCAAAATTGTGCATCAGCAGCACTTGGACAACGTGAGCTCCTCACACGGGGGCTCGAGAGCTGAGGGGGCTTCAGAACTGCCACAGGCTCCCCTGAGACAGGAGTGAGTCACTCAAACAAGAGATTCCTGATCCCACAAACTTCCTGCCACGTGGCATCTTGTTCACCTCCTGTAAGGAATTGGTGGGTATAGACTGATCAAACTCATGTCTGCCATCGGGGGGAGCACAACTGTGGCTTTCCAGTATCTAAAGGGGGCTTATAAAAAGGAGGAAGAGTGACTCTTTACAGGGACAGACAGTGACGGGACATGGGGGATTGTTTAAAACAAAAACAGGAGAGATTTAAATCAGATATTAGGAAGAAATTCTTGCCTGTGAGGGTGGGGAGGCCCTGGCACAGGTTGCCCAGAGAAGCTGTGACTGCCCCATCCCTGGAAGTGTCCAAGGTCAGGTTGGATTGGGCTTGGAGCAACCTGGTCTAGTGGAAGGTCTCCCTGCCCATGGCAAGGGGTGGAACTTGATGATCTTGAAGGTCCCTTCCAACCCAAACCATTCTCTGATTCTGTGATAAGCAAAGACAAACTTATCTTACCCAGGGACTCTGCTGAGGATGGGATTGAGTAACCATCCCACCCTGTCGTGGGATTTACAATTTGCAGCAGAGAAATGGACACTAAAATACCAAGTTTAAAAGAGTCCATCCTTTAATTTTTTTTTTTTTTTTTTG
>NW_016693023.1:0-2044 GCF_001604755.1 Lepidothrix coronata | reverse complement strand
GTATTAGAGACAGGCTGGTTTTTGCAGTGGTTTAAGGTGAAAAAAATGATCAGACAGGCTAAGAAATTTCTGAGCAACTCTTCAGGGTAATATTTCATGAGATCTTGAAATATTTGCTCCTGAAAATAATACTTACATAGTAAAAAAAAAAAAAGGAATTAAACTGTTTATTGTCCACACAGGAGAGAGGGAGAGAGTTTTTAAGTTTTAAACAAGATTGCATTACATGTCTTAGATTTGAGGTTCCTGTTTTTCAGAGCTTTTGAGTTTGTTGCTTGAACTCTTGTCCCTCATTTAGGATTTCTGTAGCAGCTGAACTTAAATAACCTGAGAGAGCACTTATTGAGTCCGTATCTGTATTTGTCACCATTTAGGGCAGTTAAGCATAACTATGACTGAGAAATTCTTGTATTCTACTTTTCTCTTGGAATGATGTATGCACAGGCCTGAATCTGCTGAGTTTTACTCTTGTTTAGCAAGAATTACATGAGTAAAGCTAAAGAAGCTGCAGTTTGCTTTCTGTTCCTTTAAGCAGCCGAGCTCCCTGACATACAGTACTGAGATACCCTCATAAAGCCCCGAGTGAAAATAATTTTTGGGCTGTAACCCTCAAGACTTTCAGATTTTTAAATCCTGACACTTCAGGATTAAAAAAAAAAACCCAAACCCACGTATCTATCAGCGAACGGTGAATACAAGTTTGTGTAGTTTGCTTAATTTGCATTCGCTGGTAATTAATTAAAAAACATGAGTTTAATTAAACTCGGAGTTAGGGGATTCATTAAAATAAAAACAAAAAGCATTTCAGTTAAAAATGTAAAATAACGTGTTCGGCTGAGTTTGCTGGTGCAGCTTAAGGATTTGCAGGGAAATGCCAGGAGCAGTAAAACTTTAGGGACTATCACACTCCACACAGTTAGAGAAGAGTTTCTGAACAAGGAGAGTCTTTGTCAGCAGATAAATTTCACCTTGTAGATACTTGAATTGAAATAATAACATTTGCCCTCGGTTTCTTTCTGGCTTGAGTCTGTGGCTGTGAAAAAAATAACACCCATGGAAGTCCAAAAGGAAAGGATTACAGTGTACCTGGAGGTAAGGTTATTAAAGTAAGAGTTAGAGGGAAAAAGGCAAGATTAAAAAGCTTAAAGGGAAGAGATATCACTCGTGAAAACTCAAGACTAAATTACATTTACCTGTTTATACTATCATGAAAAGTTTTTTCTCTTTTCAGTCTCTTTTAGTCTCAACTCACTGTCTTAAGACTTTTTTTCCTTTGAGAACCATGGAAGAGGCTTGGTTTTTAAGAAAAAAAAAAAAAGATATTTGGATGTTGAATGTGCGAATAGAAAAAAAAAACACCTCAATTGATAAGTAAATATTTATTAAATGTTTTTCTCTGCTCCCTTTGGTTATGCCCCTTTTGCAGGACAGGGCTCATCACTCCAGCAGAAATGTTTATCGTCTGTTTTATGAAAACTGTCACCTGGAACAGAAGTGGAACCTTTCCACCCTCTCAAACTGAAGGGATTTAGTGAAGATCTCCCAGAGCATCTCTCACTCCCACACAGGTTAGGCTTGTTGCCTTCGTGGACCCACATGAGCCACTGTGCACCAGCTATGGCAGCTTGGGAAAGGCACAGAAGGGAATACCACTGCCAATTCTGTGCTCTTGGGGTGGGAGAGCTGCTGAAAACTGACTGACTGATCAAACTGCCTCAAAATTAAAAATTTCTACTACTTTATTCTTCCCCCGAAGTATTTAATTTGGGAAGGAAACAATTATAATAATGGAATATAATACTCACTAAAAAATTCCTAGTTGCATTCATTAGGTTCATTTTCCTAAGAAATTCATTTAAAACACCTCAGTAATAAATATGAAATGCACGCAAATAAATCAATATTAATTCGCCCGGAGGTGTGTTTTGACGGTGGCTTGGCATCCCTGTGAAGGATGTTGGTGGACAACTTGGTTATGTGCAAAGGAGCAGATTTAAAAGAAAAGAAAAAAAAAAAAAAAACACAACAAAACACAACAGAAAAG
>NW_016693022.1:0-2045 GCF_001604755.1 Lepidothrix coronata | reverse complement strand
AGGGCACAGGAGCAGGCAATTCCCAAATCTCAGAAGTCTGGCTTGGCAGAACGGGAGCGTTTTCTTGGAAATAAGGCAAAAAAGGAAGTTGTATGTGCAGTGGAAACAAGTTCAAGTGACATGGGAAGAATTCAGAGATGCTGCTTGCTGCTGTAGGGGGAAAATTCATGTGGCCAAAGCTCTACTGGAGTTGAAGCCAGCTAGAAATGTGGGGGACAATAAAATCAGTTATTTTAAATATATTAATGGCAATAGGCAGTATAGAAATATCATTGGTCCATTCCAGGATGAGGATGGTCATTTCACAAACAGGGACAGAGAAAAGGCAGAGGTGTTTAATGCCTCCTTTGCCTCTGTCTTCAACACGGATGACAGACCAAAGAGGTCTCAGTGCCCTGAGCTGGAGGACCATGACTTGTGAAAATGATCAACTCCCAGTTGACCCTGAAATTGTGTGGGATCTGCTGCTCCAGCTGGATCCCTACAAATCTATGGGGTCTGATAGGATTTATCCCAGAATCCTCAAAGAGCCCACTGATGTCATTGCAAAACTCTCTTGATGATTTTTAAGTGGTCTTGGGAATCTGGAGAGGTCCCAGCTGAACAGAAGCTGGTGAACATTGTCCCAGTTTTCAAGAAGGGCAAGAAGGAGGACCCCAGAAACTACAAGCCTGTTAGTCTCACTTCAGTGCCTGGTAAAGTTATGGAGAAGATTATTCTGGGAGGTACTGGAAAACACTTGAAGGATAAGGCTGTCATCAGTCACAGCCAGCATGGCTTCCTGAATGGAAAGTCCTTTTTATCAAACCTGATTTCATGTGATGACAAGGTAACCTACCTAGCTGATTAAAGGAAGTCAGTTGATGTAATGTTTTGGATTTCAGTAAAGCTTTTGGTACTGTCTCTCACAGGAGCCTTCCGGACAACGTGTCCAGCACACAGTTGGATAAACACAACAGGTAGTGGGTGAGCAATTGGCTCACAGGTCAAGCACAGAGGGTAATAGTGAATGGGGTAACATCAGATTGGTGATCTGTCACTGGTGAGGTTACACAGGGAACCTCTTCTTAGGCCCTCTACTCTTCAACATCTTCATAAATTACTTGGATGAAGGACTGGAAGAGATACTAAGCAAATTTACAGATGACACACAACTGGGAGGAGCTGTTGACTCCCTCAAAGGCAGGGAGGTCCTACAGAGAGACCTCAACAAATTAGAGGACTGGGCAACCAGATGAAGTTCAACAAGGGAGAGTGCCAGATTCTGCACCTGGGATGTTCATAGGGACTGGGGAATGAGATGCTGGAAAGCAGTGCCACAGAAAGGGACCTGGGGGGCCTGGTCGATGGAAGGTTGAATAAGAGTCAGGAGTGCCCTGGCCAGGAGGGCCAACCATGTCCTGGGGGCCATCAGGTAAAGCATCACCAGCTGGTCGAGGGAGTGAATTGTCCCATCCTGCTCTGCACTGATGCAGCCTCACCTTGAATATTGTGTTCATTTTTGGGCACCACAATATCAGAAAGATATTAAGCTCTTATAGAGCATCCAAAGGAGGGCAGTAAAGATGGTGAAGGGCCTTGAGGGGAAGCTGTATGAGGAGCAGCTGAGGTCACTTAGTCTGTTCAGCCTGGAGAAAAGGAGACTGAGGGGAGACCTCGTTGCAGTCTACAACTTCCTCATGAGAGGAAGAGGAGGGGCAGACGCTGATCTCTTGTCTGTGGTGACCAGTGGCAGGACTCAAGGGAACGGCCTGAAGTTGTGTCAGGGGATATTAGGTTAGATATTAGAAAGAGGTTCTTCACCCAGAGGGTGTTTTGGTACTGGAACAGGCTTCCCAGGGAAGTGGTCCCAACACCAAGCCTGACAGAGTTCAAGAAGCATTTGGAGGATACTCTCAGGCACATGGTGTGACTCTTGGGGATGGTCTTGTGCAGGGCTAAGGGTTGGACTTGTGAGTTCCTTCCAGCTTGGCATATTCTGTGATTCTGTGTTGTGTGTAACCCTTCCCACCCTAAAAAAACCAAAAACCTAGCCAAACCAAATC
>NW_016693021.1:0-2045 GCF_001604755.1 Lepidothrix coronata | reverse complement strand
CCTTTATAAATTATCAGCTGCACTGTCTTATCTACCAGATTCAATATAGTTAAAGAAAATAAAGATCATCAGTATGACCCAAAGTTCTAGGTTGCCTGGATTTCAGGTTTCTTGGGGACAGACCTGAGAGATGTTCTTGGGTTCTTTCAGCCCAATCAGTGATTTGTCTCTTTCAGTATTTTTCACCTTACTCTCTCCCCTGTCCCCCTGGGGAGTGATAGAGTAGCTGGGTGGGCACCTGGCGTCCAGCCAAGGTCAACCCGCCACACCAAGGCAAAAAAGTCATTAAGTATCTCACTCATCTCTATACCCAGGTAATCAGGTCTCCCTGATTACCCGTGTTTTCCCTAGTTTTCATTTTATTGCCAGTGTACCCGTAGAGGCTTTTCTTGTTGCTCTTACAGGTCTTTGCTTTTCCTAACCTGATCCCTGACTGCTAGGACAATTTATCTGTATTCCTTCCAGGTTACCTGTCCTTATTTCTAACTTCTGTAGGCTTTACTTTTGTGTTTGAGTTTTGTCCGAATACTCCTTGTTCATCCACATAGGCCTCCTGCTGTTTTTGCCTTCCTCTTTTTTGGGAAGCTCAGTCCTGGGCTTGGAGCAGATGATCCTTGACTATCAACCATTTTCCTTGGGTCCCTCTTCCCTCCAAGGCTTTATCCCATGGTACTCTAACAAATAGTTCTCTGAAGATGCTGAAGTCTGCTCTCCCGAAGTCCAGGGTAGTGAGGTTGCTGTGCACCCTCCTCACTGCCCTAAGAATCTAAGGATCCCCCATTTCATGATCACTGCATCCAAGGCTGCCCTTGAGCTTCGTATTCCCCACCAGCCCCTCCTTGCTGGTGAGAACAAGGTCCAGCATATCACTTCTCCTCATTGACTCTTCAATCACTTGAAGAAGGATGGTATTATCAATGCACTCCAGGAACATCCTGGATTGCTTGCGGTTTGCTGTGTTGTCCCTTCAACAAATATCAGGGTGGTTGAAGTCCCCCATGAAGACCAGGGCTTGACAGGACAATTACAGTCAATTAAGCTTACACTAACCTTCTACTTGTAGTTCAAGCAATTTCTCTGCAGTTCAGCAGTGAGATGAAAAGAAGGGGGTCCTGGGAGCATCCTTTTATACCTCCTTTGCGCTGAAAGAACAGCAATGAAAGATAAGAGCTATACTTCCTTTTGAAAACAGGGCTTGTGAGCTGCCCAGCCTGCATAACCATCCAATCTACACCTGGATCAACCTGCTTATGTGGCCATGAACTACATGATGCCCCTTCACTGAGGCTTGAGTCACTCCCTGCTTCAGCAGTCCAGCTCTTGAAGAGGAGACATTGGGAGGAGGCAGGCAGTATGAATCCTCAGGTAGTTTATTTGCTTCGGTTTTGCTACTCTGTTTCTAAACATATTTACCTTGACTTTGTTAGACTATGTGAAGCTTTCTACCCTTCTTCTATCTTTCTCTGATAATCAGCACAACCTCTGCAGTTGCTGACACAACTAAATCATTCTGGTGCCACAAATCATACTGTTGGAATACCTCCCAGTCAGCACAATATGCAGAAGTATCTTGAGTTGTGGGCAAACTACTGCAAAGAGAAATTTGGAAAGTTTGGAAAGTTTCCCATAACAGGGATACCCAGTGGTTGACAGGAAGGGATGTCATGGCTACCCTCCATGAAACCAGACATCAGCTGGAATCTGGCCCTAATTTTACAGGGCTGAATAATAGTCCCACTGTGATGGTTTCACTCAGACCTTCCTGGAGACCACCTTGTAACCAGGAAGGAACTAGGAAGGTGATCACGGAAGTATTCCATGCTATTCCTTTACGTAACTTGAGGTATAAATAAAGCCAACTGGAGGGACCTCGCTCTCTTCCTTTCCGGTGAGGTTCGAGAACGGTGGGTCTCTGTCTCGGTCTGGCTTATCTGGAGCTGAGGCCTAAAGTGACTGCTGTTATCTGCCACGCGTGAGGGGAGAGCGCTGGGCCGTGTCCAGCCATCCTGCTTGTTCAAAGGGAAGTGGTGAGATTTTGCTAATTT
>NW_016693020.1:0-2046 GCF_001604755.1 Lepidothrix coronata | reverse complement strand
TCCCTCTTCATGCAACTCTCAGCCAGTTCTTGTCTTTCTTACAAAACTCCTCATTTTCTATACTGACTTCTAATGAAATCTCTGTGAATTTTCATAAAGCAGCTTTAACTCAGTTGTCATTAGGATTTCGAGGCTTTACAGTGAAAACCAATAGGAGATTGAACTGGTTAGTTTTTTTTAAAAACTGAAATGCTTTGACTTTGTAATGTTAAACTACATATTACCATACCTAAGTCACTGTAAAAACAGATTATAGCTCATTTTGTAAGAATACAGAAAACCCCCAGTTGAAATTCCAGTTCTCTGAGTTCTTTAGAACATGGTTGAAGAGAGCCTCCACATACATTGCTAACACTATGGGCAAGGTAACCTGGAGAGGTATTCTGATACCTCTGTGGCCATTTCCACCTTTGGAAAACACCTATAAGTTGCATTCTAGACTTTCATCATGGACCAAGTTTGTCCCTTTAAGGTCATGATGACGTTGCTCAGTAAGCAATATAATAGATGGTATTGCATAAGAGAAAAAAATTGGAACATAGAGAACAAATACAGCAATTCATTTTAGTCTGTTCATGGACTTACCAATGTTTCAACCCCACAAGGAATTTCATCACACTTCTCGACATTAATTCATTCCAGAGAACATAACCCTCATCCTCAGGAAAAAAACAAACCTGAGTCAGTGAGGCCCATCAAATGACTGCAAGAATTGTTTTTATTACAGTGATTCTCTTACAGTGAAAGACTCAGGTGAAGAGGCTTGGTAGTTTGAAGACTTGAAGGAGAAACAGGTTTGGATGTAACATTTTTAGACTTTGCATATGATGCAAGAAATCTGATCACCTTGTCCTGCATGGCTACTTTGACTGACAAAGTTGGCTTTTGGTACAGGTTTTTTTGCGATTTTATTGTCTACTTTTGTATCAAAATATACTGAAAGATCTGTATAGCACTATATTTTTGAGTGATGGTAGGTTTATGACCTGTTTAGAAGCATCTAGTAGAGATATGTGTCAAAAAGATGATTGCAATACCTATTTTATCCTAGGGACTATTGTCTTCTCAAGTAGGAGAGATTATTCTGCTATCTTAAACAATGTCTAATATTAGCCTAATGTTAGTGAGAAATTAAGGCCTGAATAGACTAATAATGCAAAGGAAACATTATTTTTTTTTAGAGTATTTTCAGTGCTGAGTCATAACTGATTCTAGAAGATACAACAAAAATTTCTTTCTTAAATCATGTGCACTCTCTATGTCTCAGTGGACCTGGCCTTGTCCAGAGCTGAAAAAGGACACAAGCATATGGATACCAATTCTTGTCTCAGGCATTTCTATCATCTCATGCATTATCACTGCTTCAGACCACACTGAAGCAACTTTTCAGCTAAGAATGAATAACTCAAAACTTTTTCACTGGTCATTTCTCTGTCATGTAGCAGAGCTAGTCCTTTGCCAGAGGTGTTAGAGGCTCATGATACTGTTTGTTTTTCTGTTGTCTAATAAGTGAACAGTTTCTCTCTTTTCCCTCCTAATGTTTGGAAACAGACCTGGAAGAGAAAAATAGTCAATGAGCCCAGCATGTCTCCATTTACTCCAACTACAGTGAGATTGATTTTCACAGTGGCATCATACATTTTGGAAGTTCATCTGGTGTTGGAACGGAAAAGAAGGTCTTAATATGAGTCCACTGAACTCCAAAAATGAAAAGTCTGTATTATAAGCTCCCAGTAAGATTCCAGTGTTTGAACACTCCACTATCTAATGAATGAATAACTGAAAGTTGGCAAAATTTTTGGAATTTGAAGTATCAAAGAACTGGGCAAATTGGAACCCAGTTATGGCAGAGCCGTAAGGTGGTATTTCCTTTCTTAGCCCTTTCTCTATCTGCATTTCCTACACTGGTGACTCAGAGCCAGCAGTTCCAGAGCAGTGAGGGAAAGCAGCACACAGGAGGAGAAGTAACAGTCTGGAAGAATCCGCCACCCTTTCTGTGTGCAGACCCAAATGGATGCAGTTTTTAATATAAAAAACCCACAAGTT
>NW_016693019.1:0-2046 GCF_001604755.1 Lepidothrix coronata | reverse complement strand
TGTCTGTCACGTATTGGCCTCATAAGCCACCAGCGTGCCTGTAACAAATGTGGATAGAGCCTTCCCAAATCTTCGTTTGCGAAGCCCAGCCATGATGAAATATAATATAGCTCCAACCACAACTTGTCATCTTAGCCCTCCCCACCCCCCCAAAACAGACCCTCAAAAACCCCAAAACCAAACAGACTATTATTTCAGCTCTAAGCGGTTTACAAGGAAAAATAAATTACATACTTAATAAGAAAACCTTCTCATTCTCTGTGTTTTCCCAGGGGGTCGGGTCCTGGAGCTGACACACAGTTGGTGTAAGAGAAATTATTATCCCAGAGATGAAACACAGTTTTTCTCTTGAGACAACTCTCGTTGGGAGAAGCAAAGTACACAGCAACAAGGGATTTTCTGAGTGAGGACCATCAGGATTCCAGCTCAATTCCAGTACAATGCACATTTCTTAATACTCATCCTCACCCCCAGGAGAAAAGTGACACCCCTTTTCCAACAGGGCAATGACAACCCCACCAAGAGCTTGAAAGGAATACAGAAAGCTGACACAGAGAAAATGAAAGCATCACTGTAATAAAACTGCCCCCTGCTCCAATAAAACTGGGGAAGGAAATGATCATCTCTGCCGTGCAATGGAATAACACATCTTTTTTTCAGGCAATAAACTGCATTTTTGTAGGCACCAGAGCCTCAGAGAAATGGAGGTAAACACACAATTACAGCAGTACTGGAGTCCAGGAAGAAAAAGAAGGCATTGGAGATGAAATGTTTAGTAAATGCCCTGTTTTGTTGGGTCTACCTAAAAGCAGGGCAGTGTCAAAGGTGAGGTCTGTTTTCTACCACCTCACCTCCTGTCCCAGGGGAAGGGCAGTGCCAGCACAGGAAAGATTATCCCCTGTGTAACCAAGTGAAAACCTGGAGATAAGAGTTTGAGCTGTTCCAGCCACACTCAGAACAGCAGGAGGGAGAATCCAGGACTGAACCTGTGTCCCAGCTAAGATGTCCAAAGTACCCAAAATGAGAGCAATCGTAGCCCACACTGCCTTTCCTGACCACAGAGACAAACAGGGAATTAGCCTTTCTTATCCAAAACTGAATATTAATGAGGAACCTTCCTGTGAAGCATCCAAGATGAAAAGGGACAGCTCCTACAGCTGGCACAAGAAGAATCAGTGGCAAAGGACAAATTAAAAAAGATGAATTGGAGGAAAAAGAAAAGAACATTTTAAAACAATATGGAAACAGATTTTGTCTGGCAAGGTAGAAAGAAAAGTCACAAAGTCACAGTAGAGATGCAAAAAAGTGACTGAGACTCTTTGCTTGGCAGGCTGAAAAGACTTTCAGCTTTTCAGATAGGCAAAAAATTAACCAGGGGAACTTGGTGCCTACTTAGCTGAGAAGAACACAGTATCATGGAATATCCTGAGCTAAAAGGGACCCACAAAGACCATCCAGTCCAGCTCCTGGCCCTGCCCAGGCCCATCCCCCAGAGTCACACCGTGCACCCCAGAGGATCATCCAAATGCTCCCTGAGCTCTGGCAGCCTTGGGGCTGTGCCCACTGCCCTGGGGAGCCTGGTCAGTGCCCAACCAGCCTCTGGGGGAAGAACCTTTTCCTGAGATCCACCATAACTTCCCTGACACAGCTTTAGCAACAATACTCAATAAAACCCAAGTATACCATGAGTCAGCCTGCTCAGGATTTCCACCACTATGACTGCACAGAAGAGTCTGTGCTGGGGTAACATCTGAGCATCACCCAAATTTAATCTGCAGAATGTGAAGCAGGTTGTGGTAAATGAGCAAAACCACAGCAAGCTCTGGGGGGAACAAAGGTACAGGAGAAAGGAGATAAAGGGACTATCAAGTCACGCTTCATAAAACGGTGACAAAAGCACAAACTCTTAAGACTGGCAAACACCAAACCCCAGACTAAAAATTTACAGAGACCTGCAGTAATAGGACAAGGTTTCCCACTGCCAGAGGGCAGGGTTAGATAGGATAATGGCCAGTCTTCGCGAGCGAAGATTTGGGAAAGGTCATT
>NW_016693018.1:0-2049 GCF_001604755.1 Lepidothrix coronata | reverse complement strand
TTTGATTTAGCTCTGCAGCTCTGTATTTACTTTATTCTCCCTCTCCATTAATTTTGCCTGTCTCAGCCACCTTCTCTCCAAACTGGAGACATTCTCTTCCCCTTGGTCATTTTAGCTGCCCTTTTTCTCTTCTCTGCCTCCACTACTTCTTTCTTGAGTTGCAGAGACTGTGACATCCACAGTACTCAAAGCATGAGCATGATCAGCTTTTATATACCTGGAGAATGGTGCTGCCTTGGCTGCTGCTGCACAACATCCCGATGATTTCAAAGAACTGTCACAACTCCAAAATCTCTTTCCATGTCAGTGCCTGTTCTGAGTTCAGCCTCATATAGACATGGTTTATTTCCTTTTCTCCTGGACATGAGGTCTCCTGAATCTGCACCATTTTGGTGCATTTCCCAGCTCTCAGAAATCACGGCTCCGCTGGAGCGAGGTTTCTGCATAGGTTTCCATGGACTTGGCCATAATACAGCAGGGAGCCAGTGGCAAATTCTGTAGTGGAAACACCCAACTCTCCCTGCCTTCTGGAAAAGCAGTCAGAAATGTTCTACCTCCAGGTTCTAAGGGGATGTAACACTGTGCCTGATTTTACACCTATCAGAAATCTCAAGGAAATGTTGCATACACCTAAAGTTAATAACCAACACCTTCCTAACAAAAAGCATCATCTAACAACCTGCTTAAGTTACTTAAGCCTTTGATTTTCTCTTCAACACAAACATTTTACCGAGTTGAGGGAAGATTTCTCCAAGAGCCGCGAGGGATCTTCATCTCAGCAGCATGCTGCATAAACTGTCGTCTTCAAAAGTGGTGACAATCTGACAAATTCCTAATCAGAGCCTAACTAAGAGCCCAACACATTAGCACTGCTGCCCCAAGGCAGGCAGAAGAGCTCATTTGCAAGTGCTGCAAATTAAAACCAGCATGTCTTTGTAATATGAGCTAGTGATGTGCTGGGAAGGAGATACCTGGCACTGGAAACAGGCACTGAAGATGTTCAGATCAGTGGGAAAAGTGGATGCTGGTTAGAACTGTACAGTGAGCTCCGTGTGTGTGTGCTGTGAAGCATCTCTATCGAGTTTCCACCTTGTTTTTGTCTGTGACACAAATGAAACCTTGGTCAGTGGGAAGCTGATTTTTAGTGACAAAATTAGATTATTTTATTTAGTTCATAAGGCAGTAGGTGCTGTATAACCCTGTCTGTGTTTTGAGAGGCATCAGGAATGATTTGATTGGGAGTTTGTACACAGCTTCATCTGCCATGTTTGTGAATGTCTACTTAAACCAGCATTTTGAGATTCCCATCTGTGAATTTCAAAGATAAATTTAAGAATTGAAAAATTTAACGGATTTTAAATGTGAGAATTGAGATGTTATTGCCTAATTTCAAAAGAATTTAAAATATTTAAAAAGGATTAAAAGAAAAAATAAATATAATTTATCATATAATATAACACTTTGTATTACATAATCTAATCTAATCTATAAAGTATATCATACTATATAAAGATAAATAATAAATAAAATTTAAGAATTTAAAAGGTGTTATTGCCTAATTTTTCATTAACAGACTGACATTACCTTTTATTGTCTACTGTCTAAACACACATATTATTTCCATCACAGCCTGCTTGTGAAAACAGGAGAACAACCAGTTCAGTGTAGAAAAACCCACATTCCATCAATAGCCCTTACACTTTTACCAGCTCTGCTTCACAAATCCCTCTGGTTACCTTGTGAAAATTACTTTCTAAAAGTCCTTTATTGGGCTATTTGGTTTGTTTGCTCTTTCCTAGCAAAGAATATGCATAACCTTCTATTGAGAGATCTTAAAAACGTTTGTCATATCATGTCAAGTGCTCCAAGACATGAGCTGGTGCAGAGCCTAAAAATAGCTACTTGGAGATGACTGGACTGGCCTAAAGCCAGGCTGGAATCAAGGAGGAATAAATGTGACTTAACTTCACTTTTGCTCACTCGTGTCCTAAACTCTGACTGAAGACTGGGTGAAATTAATTCAAATGATGCAGTTGTGTATAAAAAGGA
>NW_016693017.1:0-2049 GCF_001604755.1 Lepidothrix coronata | reverse complement strand
TCATACAAATCTAGGAATTTCTACCAAAATACTCACAGAGAGAAACAAAAAATCAAAAATAAATGTCCCTGCCCTGACAAATTTAGACAGGATGATTTAAAAACACCAGTTTATGAGTTACTTGCTTTTCTATTTCTGCAGTTTTAGTTGCTTTTCCTTTCATAATTAATTAAATATTCACAGAGACAGAAAAACCACAGAGACTGGTAATTGGGAAATTCAGCAGGACTGTGGACAATGTAAAGAGCATTTCATTTGCATATGAACACAGAACAAGTTAGAATGGGAAGTCATCAATCGCAAAGATTCTTATTATGCCAGAGCTTTTTCCTGGATATGCTGTTGCGTGGATATGTGCATGTGGACTGACAGAGTTTATGAACGCTGGCATTGAACATATTCTTTGTGTTACACATACATGAGAGGTGGTGGCTCAATATTGCATGATACTTCAGGACATATCAAAAATTCAGAGCTTTAAGTATGTGTGCATGAACATTTATATAAATAGTTATTTGATCATAATGTATGTATAAATGTAATTACACACATGTACATATTTGTACAGTACACTATATAAAGTAGATTAATTTAGATAACATAGTTTA
The DNA here is from genome assembly GCF_001604755.1 of Lepidothrix coronata. Classification (NCBI taxonomy): domain Eukaryota; kingdom Metazoa; phylum Chordata; class Aves; order Passeriformes; family Pipridae; genus Lepidothrix; species Lepidothrix coronata. The sequence continues at coordinate 1,441 of NW_016693017.1, read as the reverse complement.
TTGAATTGATACAAACCTTAGAGTCTTCATGAAAATATTATCAGCACAATTACAACAGTGCCATATTAAGTATTAGCATGTATGTTGTTATAACCTAGAAAAGTCCTTAGCTGTGTATGAGGAGTCTCAGAGGAACAAAATATTTCATATTCATGTCTACGTGTCAGCTTAATGAAGCCAAATATATTCTGAAGGGGAAATATTTACCCAAGCACAGCAAATGCATTGTTTTCTTGAATATAGACTTTGCTCAATATACCTTCAAGAAATTTTTTACCAAGCTCATTTATGCCTTAAAACTTGAGAAGTGAAACAGAGTTGCATGTATTATTTCCAGAATCAAGCAGACTACAAAACACAGAAAACCCAAAGTTTAATTAGTTGAGTTTCAAATTTCTTGTTTGAGAGTATTAAAAAAAAAAAAAGTAACCACTTACTGGAATTGAGAGACACTAAAGTTGAATTATTCTGCTTGAATAGCTTTATAGCCTTGATCACCTTCATTCTGGTTCTGCAGAATATTCATTCTAATAAGATTTTAGCCTAGGAAAACAGATTAATGTTTTCTTTTTTATAGGTATGACCTTGTTTATAGTCCATGCTTTTTTCAGTTTAACCTTGTTGTTGTGAATAGCTATAAAACAAATGCTGTACTTTTAACAGAAAGAGTGAGTTACTAATGTTAACACTATTTTCCTGTCAATGAAAAAACATTATTAACATTAATCTTGTCTCCTCAGAAAATCTTATTAACAGTATTCTAACTTATACTGAGATAAATTGCTCCCTTTACTGTCTGAATCCTGAAATATTAATGAAGGGCATAATACATAAGTAATTTTTTATTGTAGTCTGTGATCCGTGCCACTGTGCTATGTGGACCAGCTGATCATCTTGCCAAATAAGTCAGCATCATTCATTACTGAATTTTTCAATCTATAATTCAGTGGAAAATGTCAATTCAGCTAGACAAAAAGTACAATAGATGCACACAGCAATGTCAGATCACAGAATGTTAAAAACAACCAAAACCACCACCACCAGAGTAACTAAAAAAAGATCGTGTCCCAGTTTATCATTTACATCATTGGACCTTACTATGAGGTAAAATCATAAATTGATACAATTGCAATTACAGACATATAATTTGTGTAATATAAAGATGGCAAACCCAAAAGCTTCCTTAATCATCCAATTGTTTAAAGAGATAAGAGAGAGTTACCCCCAACACATCAACACGAGCAAGAGGACAAAGATCATGAACACACCAGCTTGTATCAATGCTTGTGAGGGCTTCCTGCCTGGGTCATCAGCCACTATTGAGCAAACCACAACTCAACTGGTGAAAAAGAGAGATGTACCAGGGGTGTCATCAGAGGATAAGGAAAATAAGGTAAAGAGTGGGGTCAGATTTCCAAAGCAAACACCGCATTCTGTGAGG
>NW_016693015.1:0-2050 GCF_001604755.1 Lepidothrix coronata | reverse complement strand
AAATCCATGGACACCGTCACTCTGTGCCTCCTGCAGTGTTCTCATCACAGACAGGAATTAGCAGGGCGAGGAACCAGGACACAGCCTTTCTTGAGGAGGGGAGGTCTCGTGTTTGTGATGGTGCCTCTGCAAACACCAGCAGGTGAATGCAGATGAGTTTCCTGCTCATTCATGCAGCATCGCTGCTGCGCTGACGGCCTGCGCGGTGATACCTCAGAGAAGCAAAGTACCTCCCAACCCTCAGCACACAGAACAAATGGAAAAGGATGAGCCTCATCCCATCTGGTGAGCCAGCTCTCTGCAGGTCACATTAAACAGCATAATTAATAGTTTTGGAATAAATACGTGCAACCCTCCTGTTTCACCGCAAACAATATTTTCAAAGAGCAGTACAATTTGGTTTTTTTTTAACTGCTGCATGGCTACAAAGACATAGTCCAAGTGTTAAATTACTTTTCTCTCTCACACCAATTTTACTTGGAAAGAGCTTCACTGCTTCAGAACTGCACTTTGTGTATCATAATAGAACATAACAATTATTGAGATTCATCTCTCCAGCAGCAGCTTTGCTGTGCCAAATTTCCTATTAAATAGATTCTTCTGGACTTTCACTAACTGCTGTCTACATTGTTATATTATAAAATGAATCCCAATGAATAAACAGTTATGGTTATTTTTCTAACGTGAAAAAAGGGAGTAAATTTCAAAAAAGGATGGCCATGAAGTATGGACAACAGAGTCCTTTACCCCTACAGCTATTCTTCCTGATATGATTTATACAGTGGTACAATCATAAACCAGGAAAGTAATACTATCAGAGGCTCTAAATGTTTCTGGGTTTTGCTACTCAAACATTTAACAGTTGTTTAAAGTTCCATTCATTTGCTTACCATCTATATAGAACAACTAAAACTTCTGTGGTAGCAGCACAGCCCCGAGCACATATATAAGGGAACCACGCCAGGGGTGTGGGGAACAGGCTGCTTAGTCCCATCTCTCATGACCACTGCAGATGGCATTTCAATACCTTTGCAGCAAGAAGCTTTACACAGCCTGGGTGGGTTTTTCCTTCCCAGTACTTTACAGCTGGAGTACACATTTGAGTGTGCATACCCTCGTTATTCCTGTAAGCAGAGATTTTCAGACAACTCACCAAGAACTGACCTCCACTGACACACGGACCTTAACACACCAGCCACACCAGAGGTGGAGTCCATGCCCTAGGGAGGTGACACCTCAGGGATAACAACTCTAAAATCTCTCCTTGAACAGCTTGGCTTCAAGCTGAGCTGGATGGGCACCCTCTGACTGCAAGGTTTGGGTTTTTCAATTCCATGGACTAAAGCAATTCTGATGCTCTCTCCTTTGAAGCTCCTTGCTCAGGATGTTGTAAAATGAAATCAGTTTGCTCCCACTGGCCCCTGAACAGCCCTCCCATGCTAAAGACTTATGGACACTGCTAATCTGTGACAAAACCAGGAAGTGTAATTAGTCCTGTCAAACCATCTGTCAGGCCTGAGAGACTTGGATGATATTTGGGAAAAGCATCTAAACATGTGTGCGCTTGTCCCAAGTCCCAGGCCATCCAAGCTTGGCCAACAGCTGGGTAAAACAGGATTGCACACTTCTGTTGAAAAGGCCAGAGAAAGAAGTAGCTGCTACCATAGAAAATACTAGTCATAGTCACTTCAAAATCCTGTTACAAATTATCAGCCCAGAACTGAAAGTACCTGGCAGTAATTAAAACTGCACAGAACCACTGCCCGAGTGCCGTCACAGGGAGATCAGCTTCACAATCTGCATGGTTTGGTTCACCATTAAACCACCTTCTACATCTGCACCACCAGCAGCTCTCCAAGAGGAGTTCCTGGGGGACACAGAAAGCCAGAGCTGGAATCAAGGGGAAGGTGTCAGTCCCAAAGGAAGGCCCAGCCTTGAGAGGCTCCCACAGACACTCTCTCTCAGGAGGAATTAGCATGACTGGTGCTCACAGCAGCTCGAGAGCTGTTCTGTTTTGCCAGGAGAACTCGAGTGGTTCCCTTATCACCTC
>NW_016693014.1:0-2050 GCF_001604755.1 Lepidothrix coronata | reverse complement strand
CTTAAGCCCCTCCCCTTTCCATCAGGCCCCTCCCTATTCCCCTCAGGCCACACCCCTTTCCCCCAGGCCCCGCCCCTCACCTCAGGCCCCGCCTCCTCACTGTCCCCGCCCCCCCGGGGGCGGAGCTCGGCCAGGGGGCGCAGGCATTGGTCGCGGCGCTCGGGGGGGTCCCAGCAGTCGAGAGCCTATTGGGCGGGAGGGAAAAGGGGCGGGGCTTATCAAAAAGGGGGCGGAGTTTATCAGTGTATGATTGGGGGTGTGGTTTGGCAGAAAAGGGGTGTGGCCGGGGAAAGAGGCGGAGCTTGGACCAATTGGGGTGTGGTCTGTGAGGAGGTGTGGCTTAATATTTACAAAGGGGGTGGGGCTTGAGAGTGGGGTGGGGCTTAACCCAAAAGGGGTGGGGTTTAATCCAAGGGGTGGGGCTTGTCACAAGCAGGGCGGGGCTTAACACAAGTGGGTGGGGCTTGTTAGGGGCGGAGTTTGTCAAAGAGGGGGTGGAGCTTGTTACGAAGGGGCGTGGGCACTGTAAAGGGGGCGTGGTTTAGGGACGAAAGAGGGCGGGGCTTATCCAAAAGGGGTGGGTTGTCCCAAAGGGGGAGGGGCTTATCCCAAGTGGGTGGGGCTTGTCACAAAGGAGGCGTGGTCACTGCCGATGGGGCGGGGTCTAGGGAATCAAGGGGGTGGGGCTTATTTTGAGTGGGTGGGGCTCAGAAGGGGTGTGGCTTACCACAAAGGGGGTGGGGCTTACCCCAAGTGGGTGGGGTTTAAAAGGGGTGGAGTTTCACACAAGAGGGTGGGGCTTATCAGAAAAGGGGTGGAGCTTAATCCAAGTGGGTGGGGCTTACAAGGGGCAGGGCTTACCAAAAAGGGGGTGGGGCTAATCAGAAGGGCATAGGGTTTATCCTGAGTGGGTGGGTGGGGCTTAAAGGGGGTGGGGCTTATTCACAAGGGGGTGGGGTTTTATACAAGGGGGCGTGTCCCACCTGCAGCAGCCAGCGGAGGGCGGGGCCCTGGAGCCGGGGGTGTCTCCGGGCGGCCCCGAGCAGGGCTGTGACCACCCCGGGGTGGCCCCGGGCCAGCGGCTCCCCCAGGGCGGGGCCCAGCTCCGAGAGCACCTCCTCCACCTGCGCCGGGGGGCGGGGCCACGCTCAGACACGCCCACCCGAGAGCCACGCCCTCTTGACCCCACCCAATGAAGTATTTCCTTTAAGCCCTGCCCACCCCCTATGGCCACATCCAATCAGGCCCCACCTCCTCCCGACTAAACCCCGCCCACCATGCGACCACACCACTTTAAGCCACGCCCCTTCCCCATTAGGCCCCACCCACCCTGTCCCCACTTCCCTTTAGCTCCTCCCTCTCCCCTTTAGCCCCACCCACCTCTGGTGACCACACCCCTTTAGCCCCACCCACCTATGAACCATTTCAAGCTCTTCCTCCTCCATTAGGCCCCACCCTTTTAAACCCCACCCCTTCCCAGTAAGCCCCACCCACTCCCGTAACCCCGCCTATCCCAATAAGCCCCACCCACCTCTGGTGACCACACCCCTTTAGTCCCACCCACCTCAGTAAGCCCCACCCCTTAAGCCACACCCTCCACTTGGCCCCACCCCAGTCAAGCCACACCCACAAATGTAACCCCACCCCCTCCCCATCAAGCTCCGCCTCCTCCCCGTTAGGCCCCGCCTACCACATCCTCGGGGGCGTGGTCCAGCAGCCTCTGGAGGCCGTGATTGGCCACCCTGTGGGAGGCCACGCCCCTCAGGTGCCCCCGCAGGTGGTCCCGGAAGAGCTCCCGGATTTTGGGCGGGGCCAGGACGGCCAAGGCGGCCTCGACCAATCGGCTGCGCTCGGGGTCCCGCAGAGCCCCCAGGAGGGAACTGGGGGGGGATTGGGAGAGGGGGAGGGTCAGGGACACACCCAGGGGAGCGGCCAATCAGGGCGTGAGGTCGGGGACACGCCCACAAAGGGGAGGGGACGTCCTGGGGAGGGCTGGCCAATCAGAAAAAGGGGTCAGGGAGCAGCGGCCAATTAGGAAAGAGGATCTGAG
>NW_016693013.1:0-2051 GCF_001604755.1 Lepidothrix coronata | reverse complement strand
ATGTTTCATAAAATATAGAATGTAACCATATAGTGGTTACAACCACTGTGCTCTGGGCAGAGACACCTTCCACTAGATGAGGTTGCTCAAAGCCCTGTCTAATTTGGCACTGAACAATTCCAGACATGCTTCCAGACAGCTTCTCTGGGCAACCTGTGTCAGTCTCCCTGGTGTGCATCAACTGCACCACTGAACGACACATCATCTGCAAACTTGATGAGGGTGCAATTAATCCTACTGTCTGTGGCATTAATAGAGATTTTGAACAATGCTGGTCCAGATATGGATCCATGGGGGACACCATTTGTTACTGATCTCTGTTTGGACATTGAGCTTTTGGCTGTAACTCTGGATGCAGCCATCCGGATAATTCCTTAGGCATCCAACAGCCCATCCATCAAATCCACATCTCTCCAATTTAGAGCAAGAAGTTTGTGGAGGACTGTGTCAAAGGACTTACAGCAGTCAAGGTAGGTTCCCTTATCACCAGTGCAATCACTCCATCACAAAAGGCCATCAGGTTAGTCAGACATGATTTGCCCTTTGTGAAACTATGTTGGTTGCCTCTAATCACCTCCCTGCCTTCCATATGCTTTGACATATCTTCCAGGAACATCCATTCCATGATCTTACCGGCACAGAGGTGAGGCTGACTGTGGATAGTTCCCAGAGTCCTTCTTTTCGTCCTTTTTTAAAATGGGTGAGATGTACTGTCAGTCATTGGAACAGGCTACCTAGGAAAGTGGAGGGATCACCATCCCTGGAAGTGTTTAAAAGGCACATGTATGTGGTATTTGGGAATATGGTTTGGTGGTGAGTGTGATGGTGCTGGATTAACAGTTGGACTTTTCTATCTTAGAGTTCTTTTCAAACTTTAATTAGTCTAGACTCTATGATTTCCCTTTTTCTGGTCACCCATGACTTTGGCCAACTGCCATGATGTAGTCACATAGGCCAGTTCCCTCAGAACCCTGGAATTCATTTCATCTGGTTCCACGGGATTATATACATTCAGGTTCCTCAGGTGGACTTGAACCTGATCTTTTCCCATGATGGGAGGCACTTGCTTCCCTTAGTGCCTGCACTGAGATTCAGGGATTTGAGAGATGTAGGAAGAGAAATTGCCATTGAAAACTGAAGCAAAATAGTTGTTGAGCACCTCAGCCTTCTCCGTGTCACCACTCCAGTGGTCACCAGATGCTCTATCTCATTTATTGCAAGGTGGGTGTACAATTTTTTTGTTTTCCTTTTCTGACTAGCTCCAGTTTGGGTTATAGACTCTAACTGTTTATTAAACTCTGTTTATACAAATGTGTCACTAAACTGAATGACTTTGCTTTTTGTTTTGCTCCCAAATCCCAATTCCTTGACCTTTCATTCACTGCATTTTACCTCATCTGGTTTTGAGTAAATCAATTAAATTCTTCTGCTATTAAGTGTGTGTGCTCTTGATGATAGGTGCAATTGTATATTCCGAATTATTGCCAGGGACCTCAGCAGGTTATTAATCTGACCTTCTGGCCAAGAAGGGCTAACTTCAAGTTGGATAATTTACTCAGGGCCTTACCAGTAGAACTCTGAAAATCAACGTCCTCTCCAGCAAAGCTGTTCATGGTCAGTCAGTTCCCAGCCTGTGAGTCTGCACTGGTTGACGTCAGTCCCAAGATTTTCTCTTTTTTAAATGAACTTCATGATGTTACTCTCTGTCTGTTCCTCAAGCTCAGTGATGTTCTTCTGATTGTGTTTTCCTTAGGCTTTCCCTGAACTCCTTGGCACTATCAGTTTTCATGACAGCTACTTGAAAAAGAAAGGGGAGAGTATAAATTTTTTCTCTGTTTCCTATCCTCTGAAATATTAAGGAAAATAAAGATTTTGGAAAAAGGAAAGGAAATAACTGTCAGGAGGGCTGGGGGCTCCCTGTGGTCAAGATGCTGGGGACTTCAGGGGCTCCTTGGTCCATTAGGGTAGCCAGGGTCCATCCCCCAGTCCCCAAGGAGAGAGCAGGACATGCAGCAAAAAGGATCCATTGTATGAACTCCACAATCTCACAG
>NW_016693012.1:0-2052 GCF_001604755.1 Lepidothrix coronata | reverse complement strand
AGAACCACAGTATCCCAGATTGGGAGATTCTGTGGGGGAAGGAGGGGGACAGCACTCCAACACCTGATCCTGGGTGGTATAAGGGTTCAACTCGAATCTCCGGGGTGCTGAGCTGGGTGCGTAAAGGGGCGGGACAAGCCGATCTTCCCTCACCCACCTCCTCGCGCGCTCCCCGCCGCCTCTCCCCCTTCCTCCTCAGGCGGCGCCGGTTCCAGCCCTCTGAGGAAACTCAGCAGCTCCGGCAGCTTCACGACGCTTCTGCCTTCGAAAACAGCTCCCAGGCAATCCCCCAACAACGCCCCGGCCAAACAGCCCCGAAAACGAGCGGGGCCGGGCCGGGGACGAGCCGGGAGCCGCCCAGGGCCTGAGGCCGGACCGGCGGCCGCCATCTTGTCCCGAGCTGCGTCTTCTTCCTCCGGGACGCTAGGGGGCAGTGTCCGCGGAAACGCCGTCCGGCGTTTCCGCGGACACTGCCCCCTAGCGTCCCGGAGGACCGAGGTACCGACAGCAAACCCGCCTTGAAAATCCCTCCTGGAATCCACATGGATTTAATCCCCCTCGGATGACCACTGGGGACAAGCTGCTTTTGTTTTTTATTGTTTATAAATCTCCTCGGAGCGCGGGAGGCTGTAAACATCATCCAAGGGGCAGAGAGTTATAAAAGAAAACCAAGGAGGTGGGGTGTGTGGCGGGGGTGGGGGGAGAATTCCATTCTCCTAACGCGGCGCAGATGTCGCTTGTTCTCTCCACCCCCCCCTCCTCCTGGCTCTATGGAGTCGTGTCACCACCGGGAGTTTTTGCGCGATTCCCAAACTAAGCCAGCTCCAGCTGACTGTTCCTCGGGAGGTTCCTGGTCCGGTTGACGGCGTCAACCTCTGGATCAAATTTCTCCACGGGGATCACGAGTTTCCTCCGGGTGTCCATGCACTTGTTGTCCAGCTGCAGGGAGTTGGTTTTGTAGCCAATGTCGGTCTGGATGCGGTGAAGTTGTCTGTAAAGAGCGTCCAAGGCATTCCTGGGAACGAGGGGAAGGGAGAGGAGTTGGGATTAAACACTGCATTGCCCACCAGGGAAGTGGTTACAGCCCCAAACCTGCCAGAGCTCAAGGAGTGTTTGGACAACACTCTCAGGGACAGGGTGGGATTTTGGCATGTCTGTGCAGAGCCACGAGTTGGACTCGATGATTCTTGAGGGTCCCTTCCAACTCAGGATATTCCCTAATTCCTAACTGGACAGGACACACCCAACTTCCCACCTTCTTCACAGAGCATTTGGCCCTGTGCAAACAGCAAACTCATCAGATACTCCTTGGTGGGAGACACTCCTTGTTTGGGGCAGGGAATAGTGAGCCCACACCCTGGCAGCTGCCAGCCCACAGCAGCATTTCTCTTGCTTCCTCTTCACCCTCCTTTTTGCCCCTTTCGGAACTGTCTGTGCCTCGATGAAGTCAGAGTCGAGCAGGGGCCGTGGGAGTCCTGCTCCCCTCCAACCACACCGACCCCTCGTGCTGTGCCTCGTGCCCACCGAGCCCATCCCGTCCCTCAGAGGGAGCAGGACACTCACTGTGACTCTGTCCGCTTCTGCTGCAGCACTCGGATCGCTGCCTCCAGATCCTGCACCTCCCCTGTCAGCCCGAACTGCGCCTGCAGGGGGGACCAGGCATGGTTTGACAAAGGCCACACTTGTCCCATTTCCCCTCCACCCCAGCTGTGACATTGTTTCCTTGCTTTGCTCTGTCACTGTAGGATCCATTGCTCAGCCCCTCCAAAACTCATCCAGGTTTTGCAGAGCCCCCGTCCCGCACAGGGCTGTGCCAGGGGAGGTACCTGGTCCCTGCAGAGCTCCACGTGGGGCCGGTACGTGCGGGTCTCCAGGCGGGTGTGAGCCACTTTCAGATCCAGCGTTCTCTTCCGGAGATCTTCCTCCAGCTGCCGGATTTCCTCCTCCATCTCAGCAATTTCCTCCAAGGTCTGAGGAGATAAAGATGTGTCATGAGGGCCCTGGAGACAGACTGGGACACAGCCCCCATGGCTCTGGGGATTTCACTGTGCT
>NW_016693011.1:0-2053 GCF_001604755.1 Lepidothrix coronata | reverse complement strand
TCTTCACTTGCTAATGCCCTGAAGTGCTTTGATGTTTATTCTTCTACAAGCCTGTGGACAAGGATTTTAGCCATGTTGCATTTTTCAGTGGTTTATGCTGTTCCCACTTGAGTCTTTTATTTTTCCTCATTAAAAGTGACTACTGCAACATTTCCTGTGGCTAACAGGGAACATTGGTTCCCTGTATATCAGAGTTCATAGTATGTTTGATGGAAAATGTTGTTTTGGTGGATTTCTTACAATCAATTGGAACACTTTCAAAGACACTTTTTTCCTAGGTTAAAACTGAGATGAAGATGATGTTAGCTTCTGAATTCTGGTAAGACAGCTTTTTCATGTTTTTACACGCTATTCCCAAGGTGCTCATTACTGGGCCATCAGTTTTCTAGCCAGAAGGTAGCCTTCTCCCAAAAGAAAACTGTGGGATTTCTATCATGCTGATTTTATTTCTATGGCTGGTGATTAGAAAGATAAACTGTCATGTTAAGCAGTACAGACGACTTGGAGGCTAATTGCCACCAGTTTACAGAAGTCTTTAATTTTTCTACTGCCTTCAAGACCCAACCTTTAAGATCTGGCCTGAGAATGTAAATCATCATGAACAGCTTTCCTTACACAGAGTATTGTGGTATGTCATGTCACCTAAGAGCAAACCACAGTTCAGGTGCTTGTCACGGTGCTGGCGATTCGGGGACTGGACAAATGGATTGTTACTGTCAATGTCTGTTGGATCTTCCCCAGTACCTTAATCAAGGAGGCTGGTTCATCTTGGATCCTGATGGCAATGTGCCAGAGATGGACAAGTGTCTCATTTCTCTGCAGCAAAACAACATATGTGCTTTTGGGTAATAGACCACCAGAAGGCATAAACCCTGAGAATACAAATCTTTTGATCTCAGAAGAACTTCAGCCCTATTTACATCCATGTAACCGGGAACAAAATCAGACTCTGAATGGCATTATCCAATTGGAGAAAAGGTCAGGTTTGCACATTTACTGTCTATAATAGTATTTCTCTTCCTCAGTTACTGTTGGTCAGACTTGTGCGTGAAATGCAAATGGGCGTGTGGGGGCGTGAGAGAGAATGTCATCTCATAGAGCAAATTTCAGCAGGAATAGAAGATTTCCACAGAAAATATATTCAGAGCAAACTTGTCCATTAGTCACTTACTCCTATTTCTTTTCCACCTCCCTTTCATCTCTTCACTTGTATCTCCTAAACATTTTTTCCTTATGTGTGTAATTGTAAAAAGGCTAAACGTAGGCTATTGGTAATGTCTTGTTCAGAAGTACAACACTTAAATAGAATTAACCCCAGAGTCCAAAAGAAGAAACAATAAATGTGTATCTTCTTGTCTGAGAAATGGACATAACTGCAGTAATGTCATTATTAAGAGATGCTTAACTAACCTCATGGTTTACCTTGTGAAGGCGCACTTTAGTTCTCAAAAATTGCTCTACCTGCTTCTCTATAAAAGAGGATTTTTATCTCCCTGAAGACCTTTCCAATTCAAGCTCTTCTTGGGGAAAGAAAAGAAATTGGGTGTACAGTCCTAGATGCACCAATTAATATTGATTTTACATTATATAATATGTTTTATGTTAGTCTAACTGAAGAAGACATGTAAAGAACTTGAACTTTCTTGTCTAAGAGAATGGGGGTACTAATGGCAAATGAAAACTAACATTTCTGTGGCAATATAATTTAAGACCCGTGACAGACTGCTGGGAGAAAGGGTGCAAAGCTTTCAGTGTCCTTTCTTGTTCTAACGAGCCCCAGTGTCTATGATTGCAGCCATGGGATGGAGAGAACTCTCTTCCTGCCACACAACCCCCACTCAGCTCTCTGTATTACTTCCTCAAATATACCAAGTCTTTGGGAAGCCTGAGTAAGACAAGCCCCACATGTATGTGAGTGCCTAATCTGACCAGAAAAAAAGCTTCGCGTGTGACGACGAACAGCTGCAAACAAGTCCAAGGAGAAAACTGTTAGTAAAACTCATGTATGAATGGGATAATGTTGGAAAGCAACTTGCCTTTTAGGTATGAATCA
>NW_016693010.1:0-2054 GCF_001604755.1 Lepidothrix coronata | reverse complement strand
ACCTGGGACACGCCCACCCACCCCCCGGCCTCACCTGCGCGGCACCGCCTGCGGGGGGCGCCAAAGAGCAGGGTGAGGCCACGCCCAGCTCACCTGGGACACGCCCACCTCACCTGACATACGCCCACCCACCCCCGGCCTCACCTGCGCAGTACCGCCTGCGGGGGGCGCCAGAGAGCAAGGTGAGGCCACGCCCACCTCACCTGGGACACGCCCACCCACTCCCAGCCTCACCTGCGCGGCACCGCCTGCGGGGGGCACCGAAGAGCAGGGTGAGGCCACGCCCACCTCACCTGGGACACGCCCAGCTCACCTGGGACACGCCCACCCACCCCCGGCCTCACCTGCGCGGCACCACCTGCGGGGGGCGCCAAAGAGCAAGGTGAGACCACGCCCAGCTCACCTGGGACACGCCCACCTCAGCAGGGCCACACCCACATCCCCAGGGCCACGCCTACATTGTCAGGGGCACGCCCACCTCAAACAGGACACACCCACCTCACCAGGGACACACCTACGTCCTCAAGGCCACGCCCACCTTGCCAAAAACACACACATCTCACCAGGGACACGCCCTCCTCACCTGAGACACGCCCACCTCACCAGGGACACACCTACACCACCGAGGCCACGCCCAGCTTGCCAGGGGCACGCCCACCTTACGAGGAACACACCCACATCACCTGGGCCACACCTACCTTGCCAGAGACACACCCACCTCAACAAGGACACACCCACCTCCTAGGGACACGCCCACCTCCCTAGGGCCACGCCCACCTCACTACAGCCATGCCCACCTCACCAGGGACACACCCACATCACCAGGGCCACGCCCAGCTTGCCAGGGACACACCCATGTCACCAGGGCCACACCTACCTCACCAGGGCCACGCCCACCTCACTACAGCCACGCCCTCCTCACCTGAGACAATGCCCACCTTACCAGGGACACACCCCCACCACCTGGACCACACCTATCTTGCCAGAGACACACCCACCTCAACAAGGACACACCCACCTCATCAAGGCCACACCCACCTCCCTAGGGACACGCCCACCTTGCTACAGACACACCCACGTCACCAGGGCCACGCCCAGCTTGCCAGAGACACACCCACCTCACCAGGACCACGCCCACCTCACCTGGGCCACTTCCTCCTCACTACAGCCACGCCCTCCTCACCTGGGACACACCCACCTGTACAGGGCCATGCCCACCTCACTACAGCCACGCCCACCTCATCAAAGACACACCCACCTCACCACGGACGCACCCACATCCCCAGGGCCACGCCCACATTCCCACAGCCACACCCACCTCAACTGGGACACGCCCACCTCACCAAAGACACGCCCACTCCCCTAGGGACACGCCCACCTTGCTAGGGACACACCCACGTCACCAGAGCCACGCCCACCTCACCTGGGCCACACCTACCTTGCCAGAGACACACACAGGTCACTAGGGACACGCCCACCTCACCAGGGACACGCCCACCTCACCAGGGACACGCCCACCTCACCAGGGACACGCCCACCCTGCCAGGGGCACGCCCACCTCACTACAGCCACGCCCACCTCTCTACAGCCACACCCACCTCGCCAAGGACACATCCACTTCACCAGGGCCACGCCCACCTCACCAGGGCCACACCTACCTCGGAAGGGCCACGCCCCCCTCACTAGGGCCATGTCCACCTCAAAAGGGACACACCCACCTCCCTAGGGACACGCCCACCTTGCTAGGGACACACCTACATCGACAAGGCCACGCCCACCTTGCCAGGGGCACATCTGCCTCGCTAAAGCCACGCCCCCCTCATCAAAGACACACCCACCTCAGCAGGGCGGGCCACGCCCACATAACCAGGGCCACGCCCTCCTCACCAGGGCCACGCCCACCTCACTAGGGACACGCCCACGTCGCAACAGACACGCCCACCTCACCAGGGACACGCCCACCTCCCTAGGGACACGCCCACCTCAACATGGCCACGCCCACCTCACCAGGGATACACCCACCTCCCCACAGACGCACCCACCTTGCCAGGGCC
>NW_016693009.1:0-2056 GCF_001604755.1 Lepidothrix coronata | reverse complement strand
ATCACACATTCCCATTGCTATGGTCAGTTACCGTGGCAACGATCATACCTTCCCACTGGTATGGTTGATTACCATGGCAACAGCACACATTCTCATTGCCGTGGTCAGTTACCACAGCAACCATCAAACATTGCCATTGGTACAGTCAGTTACCTCGGCAACCATCAAACATTCCCCTTTCTACAGTCAGTTACTACAGCAACCATCATATTCACACTGGTACAATCGGTTACCATGGCAACCGTCATATATTCCCATTTCTACGGTCAGTTACCATGACAAGTATCATACATTCGCATTGCCACACACAGTTATCATGGCAACCATCACACATTCCTGTTGCCACAGTCAGTTACCATGGCAACCATAATACATTCCCATTCCCACGGTCGGTTACCATGGCATCCATAGTACATTCCCATTCCTACTGTCAGGTACCATAGCAAACATCAGACATTGCCATTTCTATAATCAGTTACCCTGGCAACCATCATACAGTCCCATTTCTACTATCAGTTACCATGGCAACCATCATACAGTCGCGTTGCTACGGTCAGTCACTATGGCAACCAGCATACAATACAATTTCTACAGTCGGTTACCATGGAAAACATCATACATTCCCATTCCTACAGTCAGTTACCATGGCAATCATCATGAAGTCCCGATGCTATGGTCACTTACCAAGGCAATCATCATACATTCCTGTTGCTACGGTCAGTTACCATGAAAAACACCATACATTCAAACTATTATGGTTGGTTACCATGGCAACCATCATACATTGCCATTGCTGTAGTTGGTTACCATGGCAACCATCATAGATTCCCTTTGCTATGGTCCGTTACAATGGCAACCATGACACATCTCCATTGCTGTGGTTGGTTACCATGGCAACCATCATACCGTCCACTGCTACAATCAGTTACCATGGCAACCATCATACATTGCTACAATCACTGAGCATGGCAACCATTTGAATTCCAGTTTCTATGGTCAGTTACCATGGCAACCACCATACAGTCGTGTTGCTACAGTTGGTTACCATGGCAAACATCATACACTCCCATTGCTACAGTCAGTTACCATGACAACCATCAGACATTCCCATTACTACGGTTAGTTACCATGGCAAACAGCATACATTTCCATTGCTAAAGTCAATTGCCATGGCAATCATCATACTTCCCACTGCTGCAGTCAGTTACTATGGCAACCAGCATACAATCTCATTCCCACGGTCAGTTACCATAAGAACCGCCATACATTCCCATTGCTACAGTAGGTTACCATGGCAACCATCAGACATTAGCATTGCTACAGTCAGTTACCATGGCAAACAACATACATCCCACTGGTACAGTCCGTTACCATGGCAACCACCATACATTGTTGTTTCTATGGTCAGTTACTGTGGCAACCATGATGCATTCCCGTTGCTACAGTCAGTTACCATGGCAACCATGACACATTTCCATTGCTACGGTCAGTTACCATGGCAACCAGCATGTTTTGGTTCTTACAGAAAGCATAAATGCATTTTAAGCAAAGTATTTTTACATAGGTGAGGCCTCAAAAAAAAACACAAGCAAACCAAAATCCCAAAGGTAATATAAGTGCAGAATTAAGTGAACTTTGGGGTTTTCTTTTTAATTCTTGGGTCGAAAAGCCATCCCAGTTAGGGACAGCAATTTATTGCATTGCTGAAAAAAACCCAACCAACAAACAAAAAACAAAATCTGAATTTGTTCTCTTTCAGATTTGTTTTTGGTCATAAGAATCCTTCTAGTGAAAAGGGCTAATTTACTCTTTCTACAGGAATATTTTAAGTGTGATTATCACAATATCACAGCTGCTGAAAAGGTCTAAATTAGGGCATTGACCTTGAATGTGTTCTTGCATTTAGGATGTGGTGCTTAACATTCAAGAAACAATAGAACTGCAACTCATTTATTAAGGTATCATCTCAAAATGTTCACTCTTGCTCTGTAAAGACATGCCACAAGGATTGTAGAAAGCTTGCAGTATCCCAGGAAGTACATGTGGTATTTTATCA
>NW_016693008.1:0-2056 GCF_001604755.1 Lepidothrix coronata | reverse complement strand
AGGGGACGAGCTGCTGCTCCGCTCCCCGGCACGTCCCCGGGACGGGGGGTGAGGGGACGAGCTGCTGCTCCGCTCCCCGGCACGTCCCCGGGACGCCCTGGCCGTCACAGAGGTGCTGCTCGCCCTGCCACCATCTCCAGCCCTTTTAGAGTCCCCTCTGGTCACCCCCAGTGGTTTTGCTCCATCCCAGCTCCCTCTCCAACCCCATCACCCCATCCCAGCATCTCCTGCAGCTCCCCCAAACCCCACAGGCTTCATCACTTCTCAACCTTTCCCCTCTTCCTCTTCTGCTGCCCTCTGTGTGGTGGGATTGCACCAGTTTCTCCCAACACACACAACCACCTTCCTCTTCTGGCCTCCTCTGCCTCCTGAGTGTTGTTCCGTGACACTTTGAAACACTCTGTGTCTCCTGAGCTTCCCCCTTTCCCAGCTCGCTGCACCTCCCTGTTCCCCCTTACTCCTGCATCTCCAGCTCAGCTTCCCGGGGCAGGAGCTTTCTATTTCATTGGTAGATTTACAAACATTTGTTTCGCGTATAAATATATATATATATATATATATAATTAAAGACTAAAGGTACCTACAGATACAGAAATGTGCAAACAGCACCTGACAAAAGGGAGCTGCAGCTGGCTCCTGGCAATGCTGGGCACTGGAATAACACAGGAATGATGAAATGAGGCTCTGAGAGACTCTGGGCAGAACTGGCAATCCAGCCAGGGTAACACGGGGTCAGGGAAGGCCCCAAAATCCCTCCCTGACGGCAGCCAGATGCGGCAGCTTTCAGGCTCAGCTCGGTTTCCTCACTTAGACTGAACCGGGAGGAAAATCCTGCCTTCGGGAAAGTTAAAAATCCCTCCCCAGCCCAAGCCCAAGGGTGCAGAAGCGAGGAGGTGGGTCTTGCCTTTGGTCTGGGGCTGAGCCGAGCCCCGGTCCTGCAGGCGGGGAGAGGCTGTCCCAGGGAAGGACGGAAGTTGCCTGACCGAGAGAGAAGGAAGGAAATCGCTTTTTTTCCCCCTTAAAAAAAAAAAAAAAGTTAGAAAAAAAATCAGCCTCCACACACAGGTGTTTGCCAAGCTCAGCTGAGTGCCCGCGGCAGGAAAGGGGCAGAGGTCCAGGCTCTGCCCCCTGCCCTGAGAAGGAGGAACTGAAAGAGAAAAACCAACTCGGACGATTTATGATCCAAAAGATGCCTGAGAACCGCAGTGGAGAGCCGGGGGGAGCAGCACACACACACACACCCCAGCCAGAGTCACGCACCACGACCATCCCGTGTCCCCAGCCACGCTCTGACCCTTCCGCTCGCCTGTTTTCAGGGGGAACAGACCTGGACTTTGGCTCTGGCATGCTTTTCCCGGCCTCCCTCCTGCCAGCCCTCTATCCCATCATGGCTTTTCCAGGCACAGCCCTGTCCCAGTGAGCCCCCACCCCGTCTTCCCGCACCCAGGGGTGCTGCTGGCATCCAGCTCCATTCCCCAAGTCCCTGACACCCCCCTCAGCTGGAGCAGCATTTCACTGAGTTATTCCCATAGAGGGGACTAGAAAACCTCCGTCATTCCCTGGCTGAGCTGCCCCATGTTCAGGAGCCACAGCAGAAGGACCCACAGACACAGGATCTCAGAATGGTTTGGGTTGGAAGGGACCTTAAAGGTCATCTCGTTCCAAGCCCCTCCATGGGAAAAGGAGTTCTGCTCAGGGAAAAGGAGTTCTGCTCAGGGAAAAGGAGTTCTGCTCAAGGGAAAAGGAGTTCTGTTCAAGGGAAAAGGAGTTCTGTTCAAGGGAAAAGGAGTTCTGCTCCAAGGGAAAAGGAGTTCTCCTCGAGGGAAAAGGAGTTCTCCTTGAGGGAAAGGGAGTTCTGCTCAAGGGAAAGGGAGTTCTGCTCAAGGGAAAAGGAGTTCTGCTCAAGGGAAAAGGAGTTCTGCTCAAGGGAAAAGGAGTTCTGCTCAAGGGAAAAGGAGTTCTGCTCAGGGAAAAGGAGTTCTGCTCAGGGAAAAAGGAGTTCTGCTCAGGGAAAAGGAGTTCTGCTCAGGGAAAAAGGAGTTCTGCTCAGGGAAAA
>NW_016693007.1:0-2056 GCF_001604755.1 Lepidothrix coronata | reverse complement strand
ACTGCATTGCATGAGTACTATTAACAGATGCAGGAATAACTGCATTAGAACATTTAATCTCTATGAAACTCAAGGATTATTAAAGAAAATAATGTACTGGTTAGCAAGTTTTGAGGATATGAATATGGAAAATTTTCTTTTGGTCATGGTAACCATTCCTAGGAAAATGACCTGAATAAATCTATAGTCATTGTCATTTATTTCCTGCAGAAAATAAAATTATATTCAATCTAGTAATTAATGTACAATGAAAAATAGATATCAATATAGCTGATTATTCATTATAACAATGTGAGCTATATGTCAATGCATTGCTTTCCCTCCATAGAGAACAACAGACTTCAATATGTGCAAGTTTATAAATTGTATTTTTAAAAGGACTGAAAATACAGGCTGACACCATAGCTCTCCAAATTCAGATAGAGAGAGACTATTCTTTAAAGTACTTTTCAGAAAGGAAGCAAAAATTAATATTATTAGGGAAAAACAGCCAGCAAATGTATTGTGAGAGATCCAAAGCACATTTAGTACTTAGGAGGTTAAAGACTCAGCTGTAGTGCTAGTTGATGAAAAAGTAGGATTAAGGCTTTAGTATGAGTCTTGACATGATCATGTTGTCTGCCTGCTGTCTTAAGCTTTGAAAAACAGCTGGGATCATCTTCTTATAAGCTCCAACTCAAAGATGTTTAAGCAGTTCCAAATCCAATTAAACAGAGGTAAATATAAGGAAAGGCCCTACTGAGCCAAATCATCTTATTTTTTTTAATGAAAAACAGCATAATTGCAGGTTACACAACTCCTTAATCTCACTTTAAACCTAACAGACTGCTGCCTTACAGTGCACATGGCAAGTCCAGTTAACCCAAGCATTCTGTATTGGTGTGCTTAATTTTTGATCATTATCCTTTATTATGTTACTTGTAATCCCAAAAGCCTATGATTGTGTCCAGATATTTGGCAAGGATTGTACCTGGATATACAGGGATTCCTCTTCTAAGAGTAATGGATTAATTGGATAGTGCTGTATGACCAGTAGATGGTTTGCAGTGAAACTGCTGTGCAGTTTTTAATTTGTGAAGTCCACCTCCTTCTCCTTCTGTGCCTGTCCTTGAAACAAATTGCCTTTTTGAACATTAGCAGCTGGTGGAATAACCTATCTAATCTTACCACAAACATGACAATGCTACAGAAATAATATAGAGTGGGTTACTGACTAAAATCTTCTTCACAAAAATTAATAGAATATATGTAAATCTATTTTTCAGAGGGTATTGCATATTCAATTTAAAAGTGGCCACCTTACCAATATGACCCAATCATAGTATTACTTAAAGGCTTAAGGCATTATACCATTTGTTTTCCATGTAGTCAAAAGATTTTTGAGGTGACTATATTGTGCCAAGGTGGGTATTTTTTACATTATTACACTTAATACCCTAAAAAAACCTCCATATACTTAATCCTTCTACTTTGTCCTATAAATATGCACAAGGACATTCTCCAAGGATGTAAAGGCAAAATCTCATCAGGGACTACTTCAAATACAGGCTCCTCATGTCGGTAAGAGCAAGAAGGAAATTTAAATGATCAGGAGTGAACTGTTTGCAGTAGTCTTGTTACATTATGCATGAATCCTGGCTGCACAGGATTTAATTAATGATTTCCAGTTACACAGTTAAGATTTGTAGCAAACTGGCATTCAGGGCGACAAACTAGCATCTCACAATATATTTTTTTACTTTTTCTCAAACACCAGTTACTAGGGGCTGCTGCTGCCCCCCCTTATTTATTTTTTTTTTTTTTTGTGGTTGGAAATCAGTTTTGTAGATGTGGACAGTGGTTCTGGGCTGTGTTACAGAAGCATGGGTTTAGATTAATTTCAAGGCAGCTATTCTCTTGATGCAACTGAGGAGAGAATTTGGACTGCTACTCTGTGAATTAATAAGCAATATTTGTTGCTGTGAATGTGGACCATCTGCTCCAGTTACAAAACAGAAACAGTTTTGGAAAAACAACTCTTCTCTTTAAGCACCACTGGATATAACTCCAGAAAACA
>NW_016693006.1:0-2056 GCF_001604755.1 Lepidothrix coronata | reverse complement strand
TTCAAATAGGCAGATGCTGGATTGGATAAATGGAAGGGCATGTAAGGACACAGAGTCTGGCTCCTTGCTGCATTTATTATCACAATAACTCACCAACTACAGAATGTGGGAAGAAAGTTCCCTGGATGTTAAGAGAGGCTTTATACTGACAACCTGAGGTGGAGGTTTTTACCATGATTAATGGACACTAGAGTCACAGAACAACTGAAACTATTCCATGTCCAACTCAACTACTGCTTGTAACATTTACTGCTGGAAAAGACTCTCTTCCCCTACTATCAATTCAAATTTAACTCATGTAATTTATATTCTCATGCAGTAATTTTATATCACCATATTCTTTATTAGCAGATATTTAAAACTGCACACTCTTTCATTTTTATGCAAAAGTCAAATACCTCTTTTTTTTTTTTACTGGTTGGCATGGCTCATTAGAGACCCTAGGTCTGCGTTTCTATGCTCCATATTACCCTATAGCACCCAGCTAGTAAAGCCTGGTAATCAGGCTTTCTTTCTCATTTATTATGTTTTAGGGCTGACATTAACTTTTGTATCATCCAAGCTGGTTAGGATATGATTTTTCTTTAAATAATGGAAGACTCTCTATTTCCCTGGATATTATCCTTCCTACAAATCTGTTTGAGTGCATTTAAAAAGAAAAGCTAATTTTTAACCAGTGTGCATTCTTTTAGTCTTTGATGGTAGCACACCACTCATTTTATGTATATATGATGTTCCTGTTACTAAAAAATGTTTCGAGATAGAAGCATTAGACGTATCACCTGGTTTCTAAGGAACAATGCTGTGATTCACAGAGCTGCAGAGCACCTGCTTGTGCTGGAGTGAATTATAGTCACGGAGGATACGTGGTGGCGTATCCCCTCCTTCGCGACAGGGTGCGACACCAATCGCACAGGTACGCAAAACCGCTTCTTAGAAAGTACATCCTCCAAAATCTATTGCTGCCATGACCAACGTCACAGGTGTCCATGAGTCAGCACTGCAGTCCATCCTGTTTAACGCAGAGGCTGAACCAAAAACTTCCGCAAGAAAATAAACGCAGCGGCCAACCGCGGCTGTAATGCGCACAGGGATGCTCCCACCGACTGGCGAAATTAATTTAAAAGGAAAGAAAATGTTGATTGGCCCGTGCAGCCCTGTTTTTAGTGGGGCTGTTTTTTCTTTTCGGTGAGTAATCACTGCTCTCTGCTACTTGATAGCCGAGGCTGGCAGCGCTATGGCAACCGGGCTGCGGGAAGGGCGGAGGGGAAAAGTCGCTTAGCAACTGGAAGCTTTAGGCAGGCAAGGCTGGTTTAAAGCACAGCAGTTTAAAAAAAACAAAAAAGGCAATAAAAATCCGCCCTAAAACAAACCCGCAGTTGCTACTAGAGATGATTAAAATATAGATCAGAAGACTTAAGTATTCAGAAGAGAAGAAAAATAAAACATGACAAAGCCAATAAAAAAGGAGATAACCGTTTGGGGGGGGGGGCGGCGAAGTAGATATATTTTACAGTGATAATCCTAGATACAAGCTTCATCAATGCAAACAATAGTCCTAAACCAGCCTAGACTGTTC
Source organism: Lepidothrix coronata (assembly GCF_001604755.1). Taxonomy (NCBI): domain Eukaryota; kingdom Metazoa; phylum Chordata; class Aves; order Passeriformes; family Pipridae; genus Lepidothrix; species Lepidothrix coronata. The sequence continues at coordinate 477 of NW_016693006.1, read as the reverse complement.
CCTCCCAGTTCCCTATACTGTTTCGCAAAGCAGAACTCCACAGGCATGAACTCCCTGGTTCCCTGAGCTTTGGCTGGGGATCCAGAGGGTTTGGGTGCAGCCCTGAGCCCCTGGAGAGCCCCCGGGCATGGCTCCCATCGACTCCTGGCACCCTGAGCCCACTGCTAGTGGGCTATTTGGGGAGGTGGAAGGAGCAGCGCCTGCGTAGTCTTGCTCTTGCTCGTTATTATTTATAGCCTTCCTCCGGCATAACAAGGACTCTACGGTCAAGAAAAAAAGGTAATATGAAAGGTTATCCAATGCACCAATTCAGATTTTTAGTAATTTTTCCGAGATGTTTTTCCAGTGCTCCAGGCTCCCTGACACTTCATTAATAATGCAGTAAAATCCCAGCAACATTACATTAATCACTCTGGTGGGAACCCAGCCAGTCAGGCACCTCTTTTTCAGCCCTCCATCCTCAGCCTTTTCTAAGCA
>NW_016693005.1:0-2058 GCF_001604755.1 Lepidothrix coronata | reverse complement strand
TACAAGAAAAATTGTTCACAAGCAGTATGTCATCCTGAATCAGGAAAGTGCTTCAGTAGGAGATTAACTCAAAGCATGTGCTCGTTTACCACAGTGGGACTCAAGTACACACTCAAATTCAGCACTTTTTTATGTGTTCCTCTGAGTAGGGATAATTTCCTGATATAGGAACTACATGCTGATTTTTCTCCCTTAGGATAATTGAAAAACATTCATGTAAATTCCAGTTTGTTTCAGATATGGGAGAAAAAGCAAACTGAAACTCAGCTAACTTTTCTCTCACTAGTTCACCAGAAAACCTGCCCCACTCCACAGCCAGAAAATGCTTTTCCTTCATGCAACCTAATGTAATTTCCAACTTGGCTCTGCTTGGAGCAGGCTAAGATGGGGACTGGACCAGAGTCTTCCAGATATCCCTTCCAACCTCACCAGTTCCCTGATTTTGCTCTGTATTGGAGACCTTACATATGATGATGCCTTTAGTCACAACTAAACTCATTTCAGAAAAGCATGGTAAGGAGCAGGATGATAAATACATTAACACATAAATAAATACAACTTTGTTTGGATGAGAGCTGGGTAGGAACCGCATAACAAAGAGGAGGGAAAGTAACTTTTACATTACCCAGCTGCTCTTACAATAATATACAGAAACTCTGTGAAACATTTCATGGTTTATTAAATGAAATTTTGTTTGCAACTGGTGAGTTAGGAAAATAAACGTCCATGTTTGTTTTCATTTTACTTTTCCCTGGTTTGACCAGATCTTCACAGCCTTGTGTGCCAGCATTGTCCTCTGGGGCTCATTAAAAAGCCCCGTGTTTGCTACTCTGATTGTCCAGGGAAATCAGCAACAGATTGCCATTAACCCCAGGAGGCCAAGAGCTAGAAATTCTTGATGTGTTCCCAATTGTGGGCAATAAGATCTATTGTAGCCATTGGAGCCAAAGGGTTAATTTTATCTCTCCTATAGCTGCTGTCAGACCTCCAGTAAAACAGTGTGTGACCACTACGGGGTACTGACCACTTAGTACAGCACTACCTGCCAAAATTGGCTTAAGAATGAGTGAGATCAAGGGGCAGAAAAATACTGGTTTTTTCTAAAGCACATTGTATTACCGGTGTTTACTTCCAATTTTCTCCTGGGTCAAATGCTTATTCTTAGTAAAATGGTCTTGCCTCTTATAGACTCAGCTCCACAGGAGAAAGCAAGTTATAACCTTGTCTGAAGATGTTATCTTTTTATCTGTTCACATTAAGTTATGAAGTGTTGCAGATGGCGTTAGCAGAGACTGTCAAGGATATGTTTTGACCTAAAGATGTGCTCCCACTTCATTATTGCTGCTGTTAATTCAAATTTATTTAAAAAAAAGCAACAAGAAAATTGATTGTCTACCCAAAACACAGGAAAAATGGTGTCAGCATGCGACTGACACCACAGTCCTGGCACACAGCTGGTGGGACTGAGCCATGGGGTTACGTGTTTCTTCCAGGGAGTTGTCATTTCCGTGTCCAGTATTGACTACTAAGGTGCTGGCAGCAGGGGAAGTCACATAGCAGTTAAGTCGAGCACAGGCTCTGCCTGATATTTCTCCTTTACCTCTGTGAATGGACAGGGTGAATGGACACAGTGGGCAAACAGCTCTGCCTGCTCTCCTTAGCCACTGTCCCGGGCCGATGTGCCCACCTGCCTCAGCTGACACAGCTCAGTTGTCCCAGGAGCCCTTTGGCTGTGTGGGTACAGAGCAGGCTGTGGGAGGGGGTGCTATGGGTAAAAACATCTGGGATGCTGCCTTCAGCATCTGGCTTTGCTCTCCTCTGTACAGTGCCATCCAAAATCATTGGTGATGATACTGACAACCCCAAGGGTCCAGTGGTTGATTTTAGATATCAAGTTGCCCTGGAGTTTTTCAAAACCCTTGTTTTGGAACAGTCTCTGACATGGACTTCAGTCTGACCCTTATGGAATATTGGGTTTGCACTGAGACAAGGTCTGGGCAAACAACGCTCTGAGCAAACACAGCAGAAACCAGGGGAAGAGCTGCGCTGGGCTGGCTC
>NW_016693004.1:0-2061 GCF_001604755.1 Lepidothrix coronata | reverse complement strand
ATTATTCACATCTAATTGCTGCTTGAGACAGTGCTAGTGGAGTTGAATGTTAAGTAAAATTTATTTGTAGATAATAAACATGAGCTTTGCTGGTGAACCAAGCACTGAAGAAGTGGGTTATGTGCCCGGGCCAAGTCACTGAACCATTGGAATCGAATGTTATAAAATCAGACAGCGATGCCTTGAGGAGAATCCCTGCTAAATAAGGTCAGAGGCCCATCTGTGCTTAAGGCTCAGTTAGCCAAAAGCTTGCTCAGGGAAGAGGCCAGTAGCACTGTGTAAAGCCTGAAATAATATAGTAGGAATTGTACTACTGAGGCTGATTGAAAGAATTATTTGGATTTTGGGTCATATTTTCCTGCTTCTCAGCCAGATCTGGTCAACAGGGCGTTGTAAAAAATTGCTCTAATGAGAAATATGGGATCTGTCTTGTTTGATGAGGGTGGGGAATCTGGTTTTCAACCTGTTGTCCTTCAAGACTGGTAGAATTAGCAGCTTTATGTTAGTGCTCTATTTTAACTAGTACTTTAGGAACTTATTTGCCTGCTACAGTGAATGTTCAAAGCTGATTAATTTGCACATCACCAGCTCTGAAAGGCAGATAGTTGAGATGTGATTTCCTTCCTTGCCTTCAACTCTTTTATCCCCTGGATATGTGGGCATAAACTAGTGATTCTAAGCATTTTTGTTACAAGTACTCATAGCACAGGTATACAATGACTAAGCAAAGTGCAAAGGGAGTATCAGGGCATTATATTTAATTTCCAAACTGTTGGTCTATTCTAGAAAGTGCAAAAATACTCCTGCAGAACTTGTGCATTTATAAATAGTCTCACTAAACATTAAGCATGTGTTGAAGTGTTGTGCAGGACCAGAGCCCTGGAAATCACCATCTTTGCCTAAGTATAGTATTAGGATGATAAATCTGTCAACAGAGGAAAAGAATATATAGACATACCTTTAATTTGCAGAATGGTGTGTAATCTTGCAGGGATGTAATATTTTGGCAGCAGCAAGGGAGGATGTTTCACATATAGCTGTGATGAGAATGTTTTCTCAGCCACTCTGTGACCTTGTATTCAGCATGGATCTGTACAATAAGCAAAGCAAAAAAACCAGCATTCTAGTGTGGCATTTTCCTGTCATTTCTAATGTTTTTACCTAATTCTTCAATTATATGGGCACATAAATTGATTGGAATATCTATTAGACATTTTGAGTATGATGAAAGAGGACTGGCAATATTTCTTGTGAAGAATTTCAGCAGTAACTGTTGCTCTTCTGTTTTGTTTGTAAACTTTTGTAGTAAGTATGGCTCATATAAGTAATGGGTGAATGACAAGAAAATTATTTTAATATTGGTTGAGTGATAACAGCATGGGAACAGCAAAACCCAACTGATGGTGTATTTACCTGCTGTTGCTGATAATTATTGGCCTTTAACAGAAAACAGTTGTCAGTCGTGGCTGTTTTGTTCTTGCAACATGAATAGAACCTGTTTGGATTAGGAATCCTTGTCTGATTCCTGTAGATTATCATTTATGAGCAAATGGTGTTGAAAAGGAAACTGCTCCCGCCCTCAGGCATTTTTCATACACGGCCTCTCACTTTATTCTGTAAAAGCATCAATCATGCTGGGATCTGCAGGAGGGGAAGGTGGTTGTTGTGTAAATATCACAGAGGGCGGCTGCTTTGGCAGAACCTTTTGTGATATCAATTGATGAATGACTTGGTATTTCCAGAAATTTTGCTGGCAAGAGTTCTCGTGCTCACTGCTTGTTCTGCCATCAGCTGTTGTGCTACAGGTTCACAGAATCATTTGGATCAGCCCACTCCTGGGGCTAGGACCATATGCAGGAGTTGGGAGACCCACATTCTTGTCCACCGAGTCTTGTATAATTTGAATGAAGTTATTCAGGTGTCCAAATACCTGTAAAATGGTACAAATTTCCAGTGATTTCCGTATGACTGAGATGGATAAGCACCCTTGCTCTTTTTGTTGTAATTTCCCACCTGGAAGATGGAAATGATAGAGATGTCAGAATTATAAATGTGTGAAAT
>NW_016693003.1:0-2061 GCF_001604755.1 Lepidothrix coronata | reverse complement strand
GGGGCAGGGAGCTGCCGCTGAGGGCGGCGAGGAGGGGGCTGCGCGTGGACCCCCCGTCGTAGACGAACAGGTAGTCGTAGGTGCACTCGGTGTCCATGAAGGTGAAGGTCAGCAGCAGCCTGTGACGGGGGCTGGGGGCTGCCCAGGGGGACCCCCCAATTGGGGAGGGGTCAGGGGAGACCCCCAGGAACCCCTGAGACCCCCCAGGAACCCCTGAGACCCCCAGGGATAAATTGGGACCCCCCCAAGCCCACCCCGTGTCCATGAAGGTGAAGGTCAGCAGCAGCCTGTGACGGGGGCTGGGGGCTGCCCAGGGGGACCCCCAAATTGGGGAGGGGTCAGGGGAGACCCCAGGGATCCATTGAGACCCCCAGAGACCCCCAAAACCAGAGAGGGACCCCCCAAGGGACCAGGCAGGGACCCCGTGCCCGTGAAGGTGAAGGTCAGCAGCAGCCTGGGATTGGGGCTGGGGGCTTCTCAGGGAGACCCCCGAATTGGGGAGGGGTCAGGGGACACCCCCAGAGACCCCTGAGACCCCCAGAGACCCCCAGGGATCCATTGAGACCCCCAGAGACCCCCCAAACCAGGCAGGGACCCCCCAAGCCCACCCCGTGCCCATGAAGGTGAAGGTCAGCAGCAGCCTGGGATTGGGGCTGGGGGCTGCCCAGGGGGGACCCCCCAATTGGGGAGGGGTCAGGGGACACCCCCAGGGATCCATTGAGACCCCCAGAGACCCCCAAAACCAGGCAGGGACCCCCCAAGGGACCAGGCTGGGACCCCGTGCCCGTGAAGGTGAAGGTCAGCAGCAGCCTGGGATTGGGGCTGGGGGCTGCCCAGAAGGACCCCCCAAATTGGGGAGGGGTCAGGGGACACCCCCAAAAATCCCTGAGACCCCCAGAGACCCCTGAGACCCCCCAGAGACCCCTGAGACCCCCAGGGATAAACTGGGACCCCCCCAAGCCCACCCCGTGTCCACGAAGGTGAAGGTCAGCAGCAGCCTGGGATTGGGGCTGGGGGCTTCCCAGGGAGACCCCCGAATTGGGGAGGGGTCAGGAGAGACCCCCAGAGACCCCCCAACAACCTCTCAGACTCCTGAGACCCCCAGAGACCCCTGAGACCCCCAGGGATAAATTGGGACCCCCCCAAACCCACCCCGTGTCCACGAAGGTGAAGGTCAGCAGCAGCCTGGGATTGGGGCTGGGGGCTGCCCAGAGGGACCCCAAATTGGGGAGGGGTCAGGGGAGACCCCCAGAGACCCCTGAGACCCCCAGGGATAAACTGGGACCCCCCCAAGCCCACCCCGTGCCCGTGAAGGTGAAGGTCAGCAGCAGCCTGGGATTGGGGCTGGGGGCTTCTCAGGGGGACCCCCAAATTGGGGAGGGGTCAGGGGACACCCCCAGAGACCCCTGAGACCCCCAGAGACCCCTGAGACCCCCCAGAGACCCCTGAGACCCCCAGAGATAAATTGGGACCCCCCCAAGCCCACCCCGTGTCCACGAAGGTGAAGGTCAGCAGCAGCCTGGGATTGGGGCTGGGGGCTGCCCAGGGGGACCCCCGAATTGGGGAGGGGTCAGGGGACACCCCCAGAGACCCCTGAGACCCCCAGGAACCCCTGAGACCCCCAAAACCAGAGAGGGACCCCCCCAAAACCAGCCAGAGACCCCCCCAGAGACCCCCAAAGAGGAGTTCCCGGGGGGTTTTTGGGGGAAGTTTTGGGGGTCCTGGGGGGGGTTTTGGGGTCCCACGGTTTTGGGGAGGGGTCCCAGGATTTTGGGGAGGGTCTCAGGGGCTTTGGGGGGGTCCCAGGGGTGTGTTTTGGGGGTCCCTCACCTTCCAGCAGCCACTCGCAGTCCCTGTTGACCGAGGGTGGGTTTGGGGGTCTCAGGGTGGTCCCAAGATGGGTTTTGGGGATCCCAGGGTGGGTTTTGGGGGCAGATTTTGGGGTCCCAGGGTTTTGGGGGGGGTCCCAGGATTTTGGGGTGGGTTCTGGGGGTCCCAGGGGCGTGTTTGGGGGTCCCTCACCTTCCAGCAGCCACTCGCAGTCCCCGTTGACCGAGGAGT
>NW_016693002.1:0-2062 GCF_001604755.1 Lepidothrix coronata | reverse complement strand
GGCTGAGCCTGAAGCCCGCCTTCTCCTGCAGCCGCAGCCACGCCGAAGGGCTTTCAGGCTGCTCGGAGGTTATTCCAGCTGCTCCCTGGCCGTGTGTGTTTGTGGCTGCGGGCACTTCGGCACGTCGTGGCTCCTTTGCTCCCGAGCCATGGGGGCTGCAGAGGCTGGAGCGGAGCCGTGACCTTTCCTGGGGTGCCGGAGGAGGAAGAGTGGATTACGCCGTGAAGTTCTGGCTCGCAGCCAGTGCCCTTGAGGGGGGAAAAGAAAAAAATAAATCACCTGGATATCTGCGTGTGGTGGGAACGGCTTCCTTGGAGCTGGGCTTTGCCTCGCCAAAATGGCTCACGCAGCCGCTTCCATTAAAAAAGTTCGAGAGTCTGAACTCGAGGAGAGGGAGAGAAACCTTGAGAAGGAAAGGAAAAGGCAGCGGAAAATCTCTAGGGCTGATCGGAAGCGCAAGGTACGAGGGGGAATCCAGCCCCCTTCTCCTTTTCTCCCCCGCCCTTCCTCCCTCTCTGCAGCACTTCGCAGGTGTTTGTTGCCATGTGTAGTGCTCTGCCCTTCATTTTCCGAACCTTTCCCATCACGTCTCCCTTTTGCATCCCTTCCCATCCCTTTGGAGCCCCCGCTGTGGACTCAGCCCATCTGCAGTGAGATTAAAGTGCTGCCAGCCATGGCAGCCCAGAGCCACCCAGGAATCCTGCCCAGAAAGATGGCACGCCAGCATTGCCGCCTTCCCTGCATCCCCCGAAGAGCTGGAGCTGCCTGCCATCCTTCCCAGCCAGGTGTTCCAAGCCTCCAGCTGATCCGAAGGAGTTGTCAGGGAGGGAGGTGGCTGTGCTTGTGTTCTGCAGTGTGAAGGTGCATTTCTCTACTTCCCGACAGCTTTTCCCCCCGTTTCCCACGTTCAGTTCCCCTTCCCACGTCCCCAGCAGTGCTCGGGGCTGTGTGTAGGACCTGTTTCGGGGTGCTGGGCGCCTCAGCCGAACCGTGATGCAGTTTTTGGGTGTCACTGGGGGATTCTGGGCTGGTGATTCAGTGTATTTACTCTGCACACTGCAGGTGCATTGTCGGGGTAGGGCCTGGCACACAGGTCTGCAATCTGTCGGGTTGGCAGTCTCTGATTCTCTTAAGGCATCTCTGTTTAGGTGGTTCGGATTTTGGGGAGATTTCTCCTGATTTCTAATTAACTGTTGTTTTCCTTCTGTGTTAAGAATGGGGACTGACAACTCCCGTTGCCACAGGGTAAAAAAATAAAGAAGAACAAAAAAATCAGTAGAGGTGATTCGTTTGCCAGATATATATGATTTCCAACGATGCAAAAACCATGAAATAGTAGAGAAAATATTAAAACCTGAATGTTCTGTGAAGCTTAGCTTTAGGACTGTGTTACATTGGAAGTGCCTGTGTTAATGCCTCCTCATTGCTGTTTCTTTCCTCCCATCTCTGGAATCTCTAGCTTGTCACATGCATTAACTCCTTCCCTGACACCATGTTCGTATCCATTCTTTATAAATTTCGCAGAAGGAGTAATATCAGAAGATATAATCTGTCCTTTTTTTATTTTCCCCCTTTCTGCTATGTTGCATGCAATCACAGATCTCTGTGAAAAGAAAAACACAGAATCCAGCCATGTAACATTTGAATTTACAGATCCTTTTGGCAGATCTCTAGGATTCAGAAGCCATCTGCTCCCTTGGCATACCTGGAAATGTTGAATTCATTTTACATTCAGTCTTGTGGATTTTTATTTTCTGAACTGCAGGGCTTCAATAAAACGACTGAGGTTGATTTGATGCCTTTGGGACCTTAGGGTGTGATCTCCGTGACTTTCCAAAGGCTCACTTTGCAGAGTTCATTAAGTCACATCCCAATTCTCTTTATCAAAACAGGAATGTCATTTCCAATAGATGCAGTGCCTGGATGCTGGGCAGGGCTGCTTGGGGCAGATTGTGATTACTCTCCTAATCCCTTAAATGGGACACTGCAGCATAAGGTAGTTTTTGTGATTACATTTTTGATTGTGGAATCCTCTGCAAAACAACCTTTTTTTTTTTTTTTT
>NW_016693001.1:0-2064 GCF_001604755.1 Lepidothrix coronata | reverse complement strand
GTTTAAGTACTTCAGCTTACCATTTTTTCCCAGTAAAGATAAAAATTAACAAAACAAAATAAAATATGCTTTTGCTTTGAAACTACAACACCCTGTCTTCAGATAATCATCATGCTGCCTCTAAGATTCTTTTAAAATTGTTTCTTTATATTTAGACAATTTCTTATTGAATTTAAACACTGTGGTAATGGCATTTTTGTTGTCACAAGAATGCTAGATATGAGTCTACTGTGGTCATTATTGCAGTGTACTTCTTTCAGGGTAATAATTTGAACCTAGCCTTGTGTGTTGCTCAGAAGAACAGCGAGATAAGGTTTTATTATTGTGGATTCTCTTCTATTCTTCCATTCTGTGAAGTCTTAGGCTCTGCATCAAACCCTATTGTAATAGTTATGAAGTGTTTGTGGGGGATGAGCCACAAGGGCAGCGTCCTGTTTAGAGAAACTCCAGATTGTCAATTTGCATTTGTGAGTAAAATATGAATGTACAGATCACACCACTGATCTTTTCAGAATAACAGCTGCACTCGCATGGGAAATAATAACGAATCTTAGGTACCAAGTGCAGTTCATGAACCAAATAGTCAGCTGCTTCAGAGAAGTTCCTTCAGAGCAGTTGCAAGTCAACAGAACTGTGCCAGCATTTACACGAGTAATGGGTGCAGACCAACATCCTAAAATGACAAACACGTAGTTTTGAGCACAAAACTCACCAGTTGATTGCAGAAGCTCCTCGGTGGCGTGGTAGGATGGATGGATGGTAAATAATAGACCCATGTTTTGGGCAGTCAATAACATCCATGGGGATGAACTGTGTACAGAACGGAAGGACGTTTAGCTCTGCTCCAACTGATTTGTAGGCTGCAACTACTTCCTGGATAGGCTTGCCTTTAGCTCTCCATCTGGGGAACTTAAAAACAGGAGTGCCATCCTTCTCCGCTGCCAGTGCTGAGGGGCAAGAACAAATTTTTTTTTAATTCATATTTTGTGTTAAAAATTCACACTGAAATCAGAGATAGATAAAATGACACAACTCAAGCAGATCATCAAATGTGTGATTACAGAGTTGCCTTTGTACTGTTCTGTATGCTGTTTAAATCCTTTGTGCTTGGATAGATTTTATTCATCCTGTCTTTGATTCTCATCCCTATAGCTTATGTCATTTTCAACTTCAAGTTCACTCTTATGACTCGGCTAATAAGTACCAATGAAAGCAGAAAAGAATAATGAATGTTACTGTTGACTACTTAAGTGTGGTACTTCATTTCTTGTCCAGTCATCACATTTGCCTGCAACTGGTTTGGTTTAGCAGAACTTAATTTTCCACCTTCAGCAATTTTGATGTGAATATGACTATGTAAAACTCAGATTCACACATTTTGCCATGTGATGCAAATAATTACAGATGCCAGTGGACTTCAATAATTTCTTCAAAATTCTGTTTACTGATGGTTTCTGGATATGCTTTCATCTATCTGTGAGACACATAAACTACACCCAAAACTAGACTCAAAGGTGAGGAAAAACAACTGCACTAATTGCAGAGAGAATCTTCAGATGTTTGATAAATTCCATTGCACAGCCACTTAACAGCTTACCACTGAATAGGATAGTAAAGTCAAATTCTACATCTGTTGTGTTTTATATAAATAGGAAGAAAAGGGAAAAAGAGTCATGGAAAATTCACCTAATCTAATCAAATTTCTAAAAACATATTAATGCTTTACTTTATCTTTTTCACTTCTGAAATTGGATCTTGAGATTGACCTTAAACATCTTTAGCGTGTTTACTTAGGTCTTAAGTAAACACTTACTTAAATACCATTCCATGGAAGTTAGTGTGTACTGCAGTGGTTTTTAGAAACAAGAACTGTAGTTGTCTGAGGATAGAGAAACTTCAGAAAATTCTACTTAAGCTCTCTGCATCATCTGGACATAAAAAGTGATGACATATCTAGTAATTTCCTTTTTTTTCAATTCGGAGAGCAATAAACTAATCCAATGGTTTAGTTAAAATAAATATACAATTGAAATATTGGAAGATTTACTTAGTTGCATTTGTTAG
>NW_016693000.1:0-2066 GCF_001604755.1 Lepidothrix coronata | reverse complement strand
GTTTTTTTCCATTTTGGTACATTCCAGCCATTCAGTATTATGTTTTCAAGATGAAGAAGGACATTTTTCCCTTGTGTTCCCGTACTTCATAGGATTTATAACAAAAAATATGAGCTGGTAGCTGAGGGGAATTCTGCTTTGTAAAGTGGCTATCACGAAAGTAAAGCATCAGAAACTAAAATTAAACTTGAGGTTTGGGCTGGTTTCCAGTGGTGGGATCCTATTACTGGCGATGAAAGGAAGGAAGCAGAGTAAATCAGAACAAAGTTATTCACGCAGCTGAAAACCAGAGCTGTGTAAAACCTTGTGGATTAAGTGGGGGACAGTTTGAACATTTTGATTTGGAGCACCAGTGAGTTAAGAAGAGAACTGATGGAAAGGTTCTGGGGAAAATAATGCTTTCCTGTCAAAAAAAACCCACTCAAACTAACAAGACTCTGCAACAGAAGTTGGGTAGATTGTTTTGAATGTCTTTGGAGAGCAGCCAGAATACTTCAAGGAGTTAAAGTAAATTCATAAACTTAGCAAGAGAAAAATAAGGTGCATTATGATATTTACGGGGGGGGAAATGTCAGCACGTAAAGCTACTTCTGAGATAATTGAACGCATTAAATTTATCTTCCACAAAAAAAGTCAAAGTTGAAAACAGAACACGGAGGAAACGTTGTGCCCTTGGTGCCAGATGAAATGTCTAAAGGCAATGGGTTACACGGGTCTGAGAACAGGTTTTGGCTGGTGGAGGATTCTGAACACGTGTTTATCACTGTTCTTTTCCCCAGCTATAATTTTGGAGTCAGAAAAACTCTGGGGCCGTATTCTCCAGCCACACACCCTTCCTGTCTGGTGTGACCAAAATTACTGACAGTTTTATTTGAATAGATGCATGGCACAGGTAAAAATTTCTGTACTGATAAGACACCTGGGAAGAAAGGAGCCTCAGGAGGATTCAGGAGGTCTGGGACACTTGCACTGACTGCTGATGGTTTGGGTCGTTTTGAAGAAACAAAGAGTGGAGATGTTTTTCCAGTTTCAGAGGCTGAGAAGTAGAAACCATTTACTGCAAAGGAGTATCCACCCAGAGAAAGAATAACATCATGGCCACTTTAGTAAACAAGTTTTGAAAGAAAGTTGAGAGGGAATAAAAATAAGATTTAAGAGGGAGGGAGAGTTTCATCAAAGCAGGTACTACGTGGGAGGAAGTCGTGTTGGTCTTTTTGCTCAAAGTGCAATAACTCCCTATCATTTCCTGCACTTTATTAATAACTGCTCTTCTGTTTAAAAATATTTTAATCCCTTTCGTAGCTGGAATGACTCACCAGCTCTTTTTTCATTGTTAAAGATGATTTCTTCCAGTCTCTCAGCCACCAGCACAGTGTCCCCAGGGAGCAGCATGGTGCTAAACCAACAGCATGTCCTATTTTGTTCCCCCAGATCCAGTTTAATTATTCTCAATAAGTTTAACAGACAGCTAAATATCCATGGTTGTTAAAAAAAAAAATAAATAAAAAGAGCCAGAAAGTAAAGCCATACACTGAGCTGTAAAAGACATGTGAATCTGTCAGAAGTATGAGGATTCCTGCTACATCACATGGAGATTGGTGCTATTTTATACCCCAGGAATCACAATTTTGCTTGTTCTTATTCTCAGCATTCATGAATAAATAATCTTCATGCTTTTTCCAGCAGGCCAGTGAGCAGATGGTGCAGGGAGTCTCATGCCTGACCTTCTGCACCGCTCTGGTGACATCCCACCTGGAGTTCTGCATCCAGCTCTGGGGTCCCCAGCACAGGAAGGACATGGACCTGTTGGAGCAAGTCCAGAGGAGGCACCAAGGTGATGAGAGGGATGGAGCAGCTCTGCTATGAGAAAAGGCTGAGAGAGTTGGGGTTGTTCAGCCTGGAGAAGAGAAGGTTTTGGAGTGACCTAACTGTGGCCTCTCAGGACCTGAAGGGATGACAAGAAAGGTGGAGAGAGACTGTTTACAAGGGCCTGGAGTGACGGAACAAGAGGGAATGGCTTCCCACCGACAGAGGGCAGGGTTAGATGGGATATTGGGAAGGAATTC
>NW_016692999.1:0-2067 GCF_001604755.1 Lepidothrix coronata | reverse complement strand
TTGGATTTGTAGCTTGGGTGGCTGAATCTTCCCTCTTTATAGAAGCTGCCAACAGAACATACCTCTGATCAAGCATGACTAAGGATTCCTCTGGTACGTGAGCCAAACAACTGGACAGGAATTACGCCATCAAGCCACAAAAAGAACAAGCCCGATATATTTCCAATAGCATTTTCAATGTTTTGGAAGTTTTCCGTTTTAATTTTAACACAGAAGTATTATTTTATACAGCATTTTTAATACTGCACATCTTGAATGTCTTTTCTTTTGCCCACCAGCTCCACTAACTTCTCCAAGCTGAAAATAAAGGAGGGAGCTCAGCACCTCAGAGAGCTCAATAAAGCACCAACTCTGATCATAAATGATTCAGCGTTTGACCAAAGGGCATAGCTGAAAAGATTAACTTTAAACTTATCTCTGCGTAATTTGATTTGCTTTCAATGGTTTTCTATTGGTCTATGTTAATACAGTCTACTTGGCATTTTTGTCAAGTAAATCTGTCTAGGTTTTTCCCCTCCTCCATCACTTATAGCCTATTCATTGGAAGAGAAATGGACAAAAAAAGCTTTTTAATTAATCCGGAAGATTTCTTTCAACCCCCTTTAAATCCTCTTGCCTCTATTTATTCATGTAATGTTCTATAAAGTTTGGCCCAGATTTTGTGACTGGATCACATCTTTCGAGGGAAACTTTTCCTAAAGTTCCTTGTGTTTCAGTACAGGAGTGGAGAGCTGTCTTGCTCACTGTTCACTCAGGGAAGCCATGTGCCTGACTCATCACCTTGGGTAACTTGTGCTGATGAGAGGCATGATTTTGGTTTCTGACCTTAAATACCTAAAGAAGCCAAATCTTTAACCACTGATCAGTCATCTCGTGACAAATAAAACCCTGAGGATGTGCTTGGCTGAGTAACAATTCAACAGGCACTTGGGAAAAATTTGGCCATTGTGGGTTGGTGTTTTAGTAATGTTTAGTTTGTAAATTATACCATTGAAAGTATTATTTATAACTATTCAATATTTAGATTCCTATCTCCTCACCATAACTTCACTGTCTGCTTTCTTGTAACCTATATGCTTGTTATTCCTGTTTATCTTCAGCAATAGGTGGCACGATCTGGTTTTCATTAAACTAAACTTCATCTTCTCTTTGAACCCTGCTGGAGAAATAAACCCCCAGGTCACAAGACTCTGGAAGGCAGGGGAGGCTCCCACAGAGGACATCCCTATCCGTTGCCGTGGGGAGAGCTGGATGCGGCGGCGGAGCGGCCGGGATGGATGAAGCGGCCGGGATGAACGGAGAAGCCGGGATGGATGGAGAGGCCGGGATGGATGGAGTGGCCGGGATGAACTGAGAAACCGGGATGGATGGAGCGGCCGGGATGGATGGAGCGGCCGGGATGAACGGAGAGGCCGGGATGAACGGAGAAGCCGGGATGGATGGAGAGGCCGGGATGGATGGAGCGGCCGGCGGGCGCCCCCTGGTGCCGCCGCCCTGGAGGTGCCCGCGGAGCGGGACCGGGAGCGGGGTCATTCCGGTGGAAGCTACTGGGTGGGGATAAACCTTTGGCTCGACCGCAGTTCGCCCTCCCGCCAGCGGGAACAGTACAGGGGAGCACAGAGATGCAGCTTCCCAAACACAGAGAAACTCTTCATATTTATGAAAAAAAAAAAAAAAGAATTTTTAAGAGTGAGAATTAAACTGACTTCAAGGTATTTAAAATTTAAAAAACCCACCCTATTTCTAAATTAAGCCATCAGAAACATACTTACAAGTCCTCAAACAGGTAATTGAAAGACTGCTTCTCTGACATGCAGACAGGTGTTTGGCTATGGTACCACTGAGCAGCATTCACAAAAAAGTAAAGGTCAGGCAGTGCTCCAAAGCACAATTGAAAAACAAACAAACAAACAAACAAAAACCAAGCAAATCCACCACACACCTGGTTTCTAATAATAAATTTTTAAAAACCACCTTTTTAATAAAAAACAGAGTTCTGACTATAGAAAATGAGAAAATGGAGTTTCCTGCAATACAAACTTGGATTTGTAGCTTGGGTGGCTGAAT
>NW_016692998.1:0-2068 GCF_001604755.1 Lepidothrix coronata | reverse complement strand
CTTGCGAAGACTGGCCATACATACTAATAGTTTTTCAATTAGTGCCAGACCTTCCATTGTTTCAGGAAAGGTTCAAAAGGCAAACATGACTACTCTACTATATGCATCCTTCATACTGACTAATTAATGGAGAAGAAAAATGAAGAAGGGGAAGGTATTCTCCCATGTAGCTAACTGAACATTAATTTTTACTTTCTTATTATTATTTTTTTTTTAACCAGTGAAAGTCTTCCAGCTTCTAATAGTATTTTCTCCATATACAGTCATATTGTCACTGCAAAACATTAATCAAATCAGTCCTAAATTTTTACCTGGAAAATCTTTTTAATACTAGATCTCATTTCCAGTGATATGGACTCAGTTATGAAAGTACAACACTCAGATCTGAGCAAAGACATCAACTTTTGACAACAAGTGAAGCTCTTAAAATACCGTTCCTGCTTGGCCAGTGCAGTTACAGCTCTCAGAGGTCCATCTTCCGCTCAACTACAGGACACAGTACTTCAGTAAGACTTGAAGGAACATGTATGTTTTCTCATGGTGGAATATGATGTGCAAATATGATTCCAAATTAAAATAAACGATGTTTGTGTGAGTTTTAACTGTTGTCTAAGATTTTCATTATAGTTCCCTCTGTGCAGGTAGAATTTAAATGCTTTTGTTTCAAGGATTTGGGGGTTTATATATATATATATATATATATATATATATACACACACACACACACACACATATATATTTCTAATACTTCGGCTAATGATATCATCAAAGGTTTCCCCTGCAATGATATTTTATTCCACAGTGTTGAGCTCTACCTTTTAGTTTTATGCTACTTGATTTCACTGGATGTGCTCTCTACCCTTTCAAGATTATTTGTTTTGGGCAAGAAGCCAATGGTGTTAATGCGTGGAAACCAGGTAGCTGTTGGGACTACTGCAGCAGCATGTCTAATTTTGTTGTATTAAAGCTGTCACAAAACATTAAGTAAGAGATTATATGAAGTATGTGGAGGGCAAATAGTTTATAATGTAATAAACTAATAAAATTTTAAACAAGTTAAAACATGATCTCTTTTATATTAGTTGGGGTTTTTTTCCACTCTGTTTTTCCTGCTTTATTCATGTCATTCTCCCTCATTTTCTAAAACATTGCTGAAAATCCAGGTGGAGTTGTGAACACATATCTATCTCTTTATATATATTTAAAGGTTTTTTCCAGTAATGCCACAAAGATCCTTTTTGCATTTCTCTTCCCTTGGTTATCTTTTTAATGCTCACGGGGAAAAAATAACTTGGACAACCTCAGTGTTCTTTGCCAACACAGTGAAGTTTTAATCTTGCTTAGGTCTTCCAGATGTTACAGCAATACAGTAAAATCACAAATGGAGATACTTCTTTGGCACAAATACATTTTTAGTTCCATTTTATAAATAAAATATTCATCAGGAATAGAGTGTTATGCCATGTCCATTTCAGAAAATAGAAGCTAGAGGAAATAGTACATTCTGTCTGAAGACAAGGAAATGGAAAGTGCTCACTTGATAGCAAAGATGGCGCTACTGTACAGATTCCCTAAGATGTCTCAAGATGTAATACTTCTCCATGGAGCAAAAAAAAAATTCAAGATTTAGAATAAGTAATTGCAGAAGTATCTATATGAGAGAATAAAGCTAGATATCAATTAATTTACCTACACTATTGAGCTGCTTTGGCCATCTTTTTGTATGGATCCTACTGCCTGGTCATTCACATTTCACATGTATTCCTTTTTCTGCAGGAGGTCTGGAGCGAAGGCTAAAGGAAAAACCCATTGAGATGCCACACACTTGCACATCTGGGTCTGTTACAATGCTTCATCTTTAAAAGTAAAGATACCTACAGGCAGAAGGTGGTTCATAACACCCATCTCTCTCCTAGCTGCTATTCTTTCCACATTAATAAACTAACTCAGATATTTAGGCAGTGTGAATACTTCCTTTCATCCCACAAAAGCTAAATGAAATTTAGCTTTTAGGAATGGCGGTTAAGTGATTGCTCCAAACTCAGTACTGTTGTGTTTTGCTCTTGAA
>NW_016692997.1:0-2069 GCF_001604755.1 Lepidothrix coronata | reverse complement strand
GACTTTAACTGAATTCCAAGAAGAGATCAGGTGTGGAGGTTAATTGAGAAGCTGTGTGTTGGTTGTGGCTGGAATGGAGTTAATTTTCTTCACAGTAGCTGATATGGGGCTGTGTTTTGAATTTGTGCTGGAAACAGTGTTGCTAACACAGGGGTGTTTTAGTTACTGCTGAGCAGTGCTCCCACACTGTTGGCCTTTTCTGTTTCCCACATTACCCCCCCACAATGAGTAGGCCAGGGGTGCACAAGAAGCTGGGAGGGTAACACAGCTGGGACAGCTGACCCAACTGTCCAAAGGGATATTCCATACCACACGGCAGCATGCTCAGCACAAAGCTGAAGGAGGAAGATACATGTGAAGTCCTGCTTTCCTGGAGACAGCAGATGGTGAATGAATTCCTTGTTTTGCTTTGCTCAAACATGCAGCTTTTGCTTTACCTATTTACCTGTCTTTATGTCAGTGCATTAGTTTTCTCACTTTTACTCTTCTGCTTCTCTTCCCCATCTCACTGGGGGGAAAGAAGTGGCTGTGTAGGGCATAGTTGTCAGCTGGGGTAAAACCACAACAGGCTGTTTTAACTGGACTGTGTGATTCTTGAACTGTTTACATTTACCTTTTTAAGGATTTAAGAGTTGTTCTCCATGTTCTCTTAGGGAAAGCATTTTAAGGAATGCATATATTTATATAAAACAAAGGTATATTGCTTGTATATAGTATGGACTTCATTATGCTGCACAGGACATAAGTTTCCCTATAACACACCTTGAAAGACAGGGGTTTGCAAACCAAAGCTTCAGCTCCAAGAATTTCATAGCACCAGGGACACTGCAGGCTTGGCATTAGCACCACAGACAGGAAGAGAGATCTGCCTTCTATTGTGAGAGGCTCTTGGCTCTCACTCAGCTTCTACAGAACCTTTGAGCAATCTCACACTTTCAGAAAGAGACTCTCCTCTCTTGTACTTGCAGTGAAATGCTGGCTCTGGAGTCAATGGGATTTTTGTTGATGAATGAATGAAGACCAGAATTGTACTCTTATTTTGTCACATACAGCATCATCTACAGCTGAAAAAACACTTATTGGGAGAGGCCTACATTCACACATACTGGGAGTGGGGTGACAAGTGTCTTTTGTGAGCAAAATTTGTTTAGAAAGACACATCAAGTTGATTTAAGAGGCTGCTCTAGGCACTGGTACCTGACATGAGCAATTAGAACAGTCAAATGCCCTGAACCAAAGTCCCTTTTTCTGTATTCTCAGCTTTCAGCAATTTAAATTCTGTTTTGAGGGCTGGGCCTTGATCAACAAGCGACATCACAGGCACAGGCAGCAGTGTAGGAAACAGCACAAATCCGGTGATCTGTCTGGAAACTTCACATGGCAAGTTCTGATACTTCTTGCTTAAATTTATAATGATTGGGCTGGAAGTATATTTGTTCAGTTGGTAAAGCATATGGTCATTGGCCTGTAACCACCTAATTCTTAACCTGATCAAGACAAAGAGAAGTGTTCCACAAGAGGGGCCTCCAGGTTAGCATCTGCACATGTGTAAACAAGGTATTTTATTTTCCTCTAACTGACCTTAGCATGGCTGGTGGTTATGGACACAAACCACTGCTACACACCAGCTTTGACAGCTTCAGTCATACCAGTGCTTGGAAAAATTCTTTTCCCCCATCACAAATGGCCAGCTTCCAAGCCCAATAGAACCAAGACAGACTACCAGTACTTTACTGCATTCCTACTGCCCATGTTTCATACTGACCACAAGTATCTGATGCCTCCACTTTTCATCAGCAAGAGATCCTAAGCATCTGCATATAACCCATACACCACAAAATTCAGGAAAGTTTAAGCCTCATTCTGGAACCTGTTAAAAAGCTGCTGTCACCCTACATGGCACATGGTCCATGCTGAGCCAAACAGCCACCAAGCTCCAAAAGGATTTCAG
Source organism: Lepidothrix coronata (assembly GCF_001604755.1). NCBI lineage: Eukaryota > Metazoa > Chordata > Aves > Passeriformes > Pipridae > Lepidothrix > Lepidothrix coronata. The sequence goes on along the minus strand of NW_016692997.1, from coordinate 118 downwards.
ACCTCTGCTGGTTTTGCCTAAAGTGGCATTTTTGGACTGCTTCTCCTCTTGACTGCTGAATTGTAGTATGTAATCCTTCCTCTCCTGAGGAAAGGTCTATTTGGGCGTTTGTTTTTTT
>NW_016692996.1:0-2070 GCF_001604755.1 Lepidothrix coronata | reverse complement strand
CTGCAAAGTACTTCAAACACTTTTCCCACCACTAGGGCTTTCATGGTACATTTACATAATTCTTTATCCTAAAGAAATACTTAAATATTAGTTTTTAGGAAGTTCAGTGCAGCAAAATTTATTCCAGATCCACTAATTTTGCCTGTCTGTGTGTCCTGTTGGTGAGGCCACTGCCTGTCCCTGTGCTTGGCTCCCAGTTCCTTTTCCCACAGGGAGTTGCTCCCCTTCCCTGCTGCTGGACACAGAGCAACCAGGGAGCAGACTCTTCTTTCTCTGGAGATCCAGCCTATGGACACCAGATTCCCAGCACAGTAAAGCATGATATAACTTCCAAAAACACCTGGCCCTGGAGCCAGGGCAGTTCCTCTGAAGCTTTGAAGGCTCTGATACTACTGAAGTTTAAGACCAATTCACTCTAAGACATTACCTATTTAATTTGTGCATTACAACTTGACAAGGCCATTAAACCAGGAGGAGTTTTTTTAACTTATTTTGCAGCAGCTCAGAAAGCATTTAACTTCTGAACCCCAGAATATTTTTTTGCATTATAACCAACATATCAAAGTTATATGAACATAAGTTTCTTCCCCTTCACCTTGGAGTTGGAGGTCAGCCATTGGTATCAACCCATTCCTGACTTATGTCAAAGAGTACTTATGAAGCTGTGATTTGCTTACATACCTACAAAGTGAAGAAGGAAAAGGCTCACCTTAGATGGCCAGAATATGATCAGGTTTGTTTACTTTCCACATTTCACAGACTAATTGCTCGAAGGAGAAGACAAGAAACAGAGGAGAGGAATAAAAACTTCAATGCAGAATCCTTTCTACATGGAAATGATACCTTTGAGGTGTCAAAAGAAAATGGCAAAAAAGGGAAGGAAAGACTCAAGACACTTTAATGAGGGAGAATGAATGGAACTTTAATACGCCGCAAAATAATTCTTAATTATCTGCAGGAATCTGGAGCCTGGTTTTCAGATCAGACTAATACTCATGGATGGTACCTAAAAAAGTCCCCCAGATTCCCAGTGCACAGCAAAGCCAGAAGAACAGTAAAACAAGAATACAGGTTGCCTCTTATAGTACCAAGTCAGGTTACTTTTAAAAGACATTCCAGTTAAACACGATAAATGATATAAGAATCCAGTTTGATCACGATAATTATATGGGAGGTATATTTTGTATTTGAGAATTAGTTTGTAACTGCAATGATAATTAGACTCTTCATTATCCTTGTACAGATTACTTTTAGGAAGGCAAGGTCTTCTGAACACATTCTGACCAAGGCTATGCTTGTTAATAAGTTGTTGAAGATGAAAATTATAACACAGGAGAACTACCAAATAAATTTTCCTCCAAATGTCCAATTAAAAAAGAAATGTAAATATGAGTAATGTGGCCATTAAAACTGGTGAAAATACTATGCAGTTATCTCTGAACTGTGCAACCTGAACACAGGGATCTCTCACCTGTGAGCCTGGATGTGAAAGGCAACATCATCATTTACAGACCTCTGCAGCCCAAACAGAAGATTTGTTGCCCTTTCCATTAAGTAAAAGCATCTCATTCTCATTCATCTTTTTCCAAATGATCTGTCACCTCAAGACAAATCTGTATATTTCCAAAACAGCTGATAGATAACACTGAGACTTCAACCAGAGAAAGGGGCAGGTATGCAAATCCCAAGTGCATTTTTCTTCCTTTTCAGAGAAACAAACATCCCTTTTTCAATTCCTCTTGGAGATTTAAAAAACAAACGGTCTACGAATGACAGCAATAAGCCAGTAGTCTCTTGAATTAATACCAATTTTCTTTTTTCAGTTATTAAATTTTGATTTGTGTGTGTGGGAAAAGATATTCTTAATTCACATGGCATTTAGCTGTCTGCATAGCTATTGCTGCACAAGAAAGTTTCTCCCTTACAGAGGGAACACCAATATTGTTTTTACACTCCACATGAAATTTGTTACAAATACTAGAGTTCTTTAAACAGTGCCTTCAAAATAATTTTGATTAAATTTCTCTTGAGACCAGAACAGGATTACAGACTACTTCACAACTCATTTAT
>NW_016692995.1:0-2070 GCF_001604755.1 Lepidothrix coronata | reverse complement strand
TCAAGACGTCGGAATGGTTCTTCAGATGGAGATGGAGCTAGAACTGGGCTCCCCCACGCTGTGGGTGGGGAAAGGGATCCCAGACTTTAACAAGCAGTTTGTGTGTCTTTGAGAAGTGTGTATACTCCCTGCTCCTTCCAAACACTGTTAGATTTGCCAACATTCTGAGACTTTTTTTCACTATTCTTAAAAATAAAAAAGACTGTAATGTTTAAAAAAACACTATGCACTAACAATCATAGTTACATTAAAACTGTGTTGACTAGTTCTATTTGTAACATTTGAACATTACTAAAACATAAACTCAGAGAAGGAAAACTCCTTATTTTTTCATATTTATTTGTATACTTCATGGGACTTTGTGCCCAGCTAGTTTCCACCTAGATTTACTAAAATTACAGTCACCAGGAACTTATTTCACATTCCAAATAGAAGAAATCTGGCAGAAGCAGAGAATAATAGAACAAAATTTACATTTATAAGAGTATGTAAGGAGGGCTTATATAAGGCATGCCAGAGGACTGAAGTAGACTATGCTATTCTACCCTCATCCAAAGGAGAAAATAACGTCAGAGATGTACAATCTACCTTTTTTTGACATGGAATTTGTGTAAAGGTGTTAAAGCTAACTAGCTTTACTTTGCTGTCTAAGTAACCATTAAGACAGAAATACTTTGTTGCTCTTTCTTTACTTTAAATGATTTGAAGGAATTAAAATGATTGTGACTGACATTTGTTGGAACAAAGCTTAAATGAAATGACTACTACAGCAAATATAGTGAAAATGCATAAAATGAAAACCAGAGTACACTTTTATATTAATGAAGCGTTTGGGACAAATTCCCTTTTCTGGCACTTCGCAGAATAATCACAGAATATTCAGAGTTGGAAGGGATCCACAAGGATCATCAAGTCCAAATCCTAAGTGAATGGCCCATATGGGGATCAAACCTACAACCTTGGTGTTATTAACACCATGCTGTAACCACAAAGTGCTATAACATAGCATAGTTTGGGTTTTTTTTAATGTTTTGCTCTTGATAGGAAGCAAAAGCACTAGGGAAAAAAGAAGAGCAGTTTAATACCAAGGAGAGTTGTTCTGACATGAAAAAGATGAAATTGCTATAGGACTGCTATAGGAAAACTTGTAGGAAAACAAGTTTTAGGCAGGATAGGTCCTATATCCATACCATAGAGGGTAAGATTTGTAAACACATCTGTCATTGCACTGGAGAGACCAGCATAATGCTGAGAAAGCCAGCATGCCTTTGCCATGGATAATTAGATAGAGATGACTTTGCACTTCCAAACAGTGTTTTAGGGCATTCTCAGAAGAAAGGTATGTGTATATAAAGGTAAGCAAAAAGAACAAACTCCCTTCACCCTCAAGACTCCCATGCGACTTCTAAAAATACAGTACTACTCACCACCATGCAATAGGAACAGTTTCCACAGGAAAAAAAGAAACTTAAACTGATCAGAGTTAAATGACTAGAAATTAGCTACAGGCTAATGTTTTGGGGATTTTTTTTATTTATTATTAGGAGCAGGTAGCAGACAGCCACACTCAACAGAAACTAACACTTTGGTCAATATTGCAAGTGAGAAATTACGTTGGTGCTTATTTGAGAGCTGTCGATCCAGTGCTGTAAGAATGAACAACATACATAAGATAAAAGAGCATTCAGAAGACAGTATATATCAATGCTAGTTTGACTTTGGAAATTGCTATCAGATTGCAGCACCAAAAATATTCCCATAGTTAGAAAACATAAGGTTAGAAGTCACTTGGCAGAAGGTTTGTAGACACTAATCTGTTCGTGCCAAGCAATCTACAAGGAAATGTGCGGTGCTATACAACCCCCAGCCCAAGGCAGCCTGGGAAATATTTGGGTTTAATCTGTAAAAAAAGCAAATTTATCTCCTTTCCCTCATTAACAGAATGCAAGTGAAGACAAGGAAAATGTGGAGTTGCTCCTTCCACAGCCTCAGATTTGCCTTTTCCAGGCTGTACAGCACAGCAGGTGTTGAAAGCCTGGCAATAGTCTCATGCTCTGAACTTTTATAACT
>NW_016692994.1:0-2070 GCF_001604755.1 Lepidothrix coronata | reverse complement strand
TATTCCCAATATCCCAGCTCCACACCCCCTGTGGCAGTGGGAAGCCATTCCCTGTGTCCTGTCCCCCCATCCCTTGTCCAGTCCCTCTCCAGCTCTCCTGGAGCCCTGGAATGGGCTCTCAGCTCTCCTTGGAACCCTCTCTTCTCCAGGCTGGACATTCCCAGCTCTCCCAGCTGTGATCCAAACCAGCAGCACAAAGCCTGGATTGGCCACGGAGATTCCCTGGGAGCGCCGGGACAGGGAATGCAGCCCAGGATTCCCTGCACACTCCCAGGGGAGCTCCCACCCCGGAGTTCTCTCCTCCTGGCACCAAGAAATCCCTCCCTGTCTCTGCACTCGCTCCAGAGGGTTCATTCCCAAGGCAGACACAGCACTTCCATGGATTCATAAAGGGATCAGGGAGCATCCTCGGGGACGAGGGAACATCCTGGGAGACGCTTCCATCCCGGAACACCAGCGCAGTTGGAAGTGTGAGGGCTCCAACCAGCCCTGGAATGCCGGGCAGAGTCACCCACCTGCTCCTGCGGATCCCAACGAGGATATCCCAACTCCTCGGATACCTCTGGCAGGACAAACACGCCCACAACAGCTGGATCTGCTTTCCAAGGAAGCTCCGTGATGGGAAGGACGAGCAGGGATTGCCGGAAAGGCAGGGAAAGCCAGGCGCTGAAAAAGCAGGAGAACTCAAATGCTGCTGGAAGAGCCCGGGAATTATATCTGGATTTCATTTGCAGGGGCTTCTCCAAGCTAAATGATGGATTCGATTCCCAGATCCATGATTCCAGAGCAGTACACACGGATTGGGATCCAGCTCTGCCACGGTGGCCCTTCAGCATCTCCCACCACACTCAACCTCTCTCTGCCTTTTCCCTCTCTCCCACCAGTTTTCCAAGGTTTTCCTTGGCTCCTGATCTCCCTGTGCTAATCCACCCTCAGCCCAGGGAATATCCCCCCCCAATCGGAATTACCATCCCGATTTCCCCTGGTCCATGGGAATTAAAGCACAGGAAGTTCTCCTGCATCCAAGCACCCCCCAGCCAGGGATCCTGCAGGATATTCCTTGCTTTTAGATCCCTTAAAACTATTTCTAAGAAAAATCACTTGGCAAAGAAGTGTAACTCAACCCACCAGAACATTATCCCTGCTGAAAAACAAGAATTCATCACATTCCAGGCTGATTTTTCTAAGGATCTTTCAGTTTCCTTTTTCTCTTTTCCAACTGAATCCTTGGAAAAATCCCGAGGAATTGATTTCTGCAATGCTGATTTCCATTTAAATGATTAACAGTCAGATCACAGCTTTCATCAATGACATATTCCCATTATTTTCCCTCCTTCTTTCCCTGGGAATTCATCAGCCTGGCTTAAAAATTCTTGGAAAATTTGGGGTGTTTTGTGTCATTCCCAATGTTTTTTTTTTTTTCCAGTGGGTTGAAAACCACTTCTCTCCACAAGCTGGCATTTTTTCCCTAAAGTCACCAGCACATCCAGCAGCCGGAAAACCTCCTTGGAAAATCCAACTCCATCCCTAATTAAGGCTTTTCAGAGGTTTTACAGCAGCTTCCACCATTCCTGCTGTGTCCACATCCATCTGTTTTCCCGAATTAAAGCAGCCCCTCCTGAACATGGATTATTCCATGTTTATCCAAGGACAGCAGCCAGAGTTGGATGGTTTTCCCTTCCCCAGCAGAGTCAAGATCCTTTTAGGAGACCGACACGGCTCCAGGCAGGGAGGAAAATCCCACAAATCCACCTCCAAAACATCAGGCACCAACATTCCAGCACTTTTGAGAGGCATTTTTATGGGAATCCAGGAGTGCAGCCGCCTTTGACTATCAGGGGTTCCCTACCAGTCCCTTTGGGAGCAGCCAGAAAAACCATTCCAGGCCCCATTCACAGCATTCCAGGTGCTTCCAGGCATTCCTTTTCCCTGGATTTCTCCTGGCTCGTCTCCTCTCCTTATTCTCTGACCCTGCAATCCATAAAAAAAAGCTTTTCCCACTTGCAGAACACGAATTCCATGGCACTGAAGAACTGGGAACAGCCCCAGGCAGGGAGATCCTGCTTTCCA
>NW_016692993.1:0-2070 GCF_001604755.1 Lepidothrix coronata | reverse complement strand
AAAAAAAAAGGGAAAAACCCCCAAACCTAAACAAAAAATTAACATAATCTAAACAAAGAGCATCTTTTCCAATAAACAGTTCATATTCTCATACAGCCATGAAAAATGTTTAATGACTTAACATACATGTGTTTTTCCTATATCATTAATTTGGAAATACTACAAACGCTGTCATTTTAGACCAGAAAAAACTACTGTGATTTGCAAGACCTGACATTTCCTAAAACAGTATTAAACAATGTATTAAACTTCTTGGCTTTAAATGAAACAATACAACGCAAGTCTCTGCAGTCTGCATTTTGCAAAAGGTAAGAAATACACAAAAGTGTGTGAACAACTCACTCCTACTGAATGATCTTTAGTAAGTTGGTAGCCTGCTGTAGGGAGAGCTTATGCTTTCAAATAAAAAAACAAGGAGAAGGGAGGGCATGGCCCAAATATGCTTAATCCATAAGAACAAATGTGGTAAAGGCCCAAACTGCTCAGTCCAGATACCTACGGAGAGCGGAATGGTAAGGCTGTAACTTATACTGTATGTGTCAGTTGACAGATTATCCACTAACTTATCTAATAGCTAAAGTCCTCAGTACAGCTGTTATAGGGGCACTCATAGCTTGAGTCTGTGTGTTGGAAAACATAAAAAAGAGCTTGTTTTATTGACATTGGTCCAGGTAGACAATAGTCCTCAGCGTTAGCCATCTTCTTTTGGAGGAGTGTACCAGCCTGTGGAGAACAGAGACATGTTAGGGGCTGACACTGCTGGTCCAGACCATCTTACCCTCCCATCTGTGGGAGAAGGAAGCCTAACCTGGCTCCTCCCTTCCCTCTTAACGTAGGCCAGCTCAGTGAGACCCAGTTCCCTAAATGCTACTGGTCAGCAGTGGGACATGAAGCATGTGTAAAGGATCAGACCCAGTCCTTGAGAGTGCAAATTAAATATATCCAAGTTTGGGGGGTTTTGTGGCAGCAGCTATCCTGAGTTGGACAAACTGGACACTGACAAAGGAAGCTGCTGAAGGAGGAACACTGCTGACAAAACTTAGTGGAACAGAGGTAAACCTCCCAAGCCTTCAAGCCACTTAATGCACAGACATACAAACACAACTACACTGGGACACTTATATAAATCCCATTTTGTGTACTGTGGAGTTAGGCATGCACAAGCAGTTGAACAGTTTATCCTTTTTCTGCAAATCTTCCTGGAGGAATAAGCTCTGAAATGTCAGTTGAATAACTGGCCTCCTGACACAATTTGGAATGTTTAGCAGCTGAATCATACCTGATCAAGAGTGCACAGCTTCTTCTAGCCACCTCCACAGCTCCAATCTTAACTCTCCCAGCCCCTATAGCAAAACTTCCTCTAAATGTGTATACACCCACTATGGAGCCAATTAATGCCATCCCAGAGAGCAGGCAGCAGGTCTAAGCTAAAGACACCTTTCCCAGCAGCATTAGGTGCTGTGAGTGCTTTGTGTACAGCTCTTGATGCAGGAGTGATCACTAGCCTAGGCTAGCACACAGCCAGAAGTAAACAGACAGCCACGCTGGCCTTTGTAGGGAACTAAAATAGCAAAAGGCTGTTCGTGGCAAGATCAAGCTATCATAAAATTGGAAAGCACATTAAAGTCATTATCTTTGACCTTCCTCCCAACAGCAGAGAAGGTGTTATGTTCCATTTTAGCTGCAGGGAAACTGAGGCTCTGACTGCAGTCACACTGAAACACTCCCTTGTGTTCACAGCAACACGAATTCCCAGAGGACACTGCATCCAACCCAGATCAGAGAACGTCACAGAAGAGGTAACTGGACTAACTCCTGAATCACAAGACCAGATACCAATTCTGCTGACTACCTTTACATAACCTGTAAGCTCCTTAAAGCTTTTAAAGCCTCAGGTCATTTATTGTCTTCTCATACTGGCACAAGTAAATGCAATTACACCTGAAGCAATTTTTTATGCAGCAGAGAGACTACTGCAGAGGGTAAAAACAGGGTAAAACAAACAAACAAACAAACAAACAAAAACACAGGTGTCTTCCTATTCTGTTGTAGAGTTTTCCATCCAGGACA
>NW_016692992.1:0-2071 GCF_001604755.1 Lepidothrix coronata | reverse complement strand
CCTGTAGCGATGGGTGAGGGTCGAAACGGGAGGTGAAAGGTGCACTGGAAGCCGCAGACCCAACCCTGCATGCAGGGTTCAGGATATTGGTCATTTGAGACTGACTGGAGATGACAGTCTCTTGGGGCAGCACCCTGAATGACCAAGCGGCCTTTTCAAGGACAGCACTGCTTGCTCCACTCAGAGAGGGGCCTAGAAAAGGTGGCCTAACCAAAGCTCATCTCCACCTTCACTCGGTTGGTTAACTGCAGCCAACGGGCATCTTCTTCCAATGCGGTCTCACAAAGATAAAAGACAAAGGCATGCACCTGCCTCCAAAGGTGTACCTAAATTAACTCTAGCATGTTGGAATATCAGAACCACGCTTGATTCTGCGGATAGCGGATGTCCTGAGTGATGTTCTGCCCTAATTGCCCATGAGCTGGCTTGTCTCAACATCGGCATTGCTGCTCTCAGTGAAGTTCACCTTCACGAGGAAGGCAGCCTCAGAGAACATGGTGCCGGCTACACACTCTTTTGGTCAGGTAAGCCCAGAACCGAAAAACATTTCTTGGGAGTCAGCTTCATGATCAAAAACTCTATTGTTCCTAAACTCGAAAATCTGCCAACAGGTCACTCTGACTGCATTATCTCCCTACGCCTTCCGCTCCACAACAACCAACACGTCGTCCTCTTTAGTATATATGCCTCAACTCTCCAAGCTGACCCTGCTGAAAAAGATAAATTTTACTCTGACCTGCGCTGCTTTACCCAAAAGGTGCCTGCAGATGATAAGATCATTATCCTTGGTGATTTCAACGCCAGAGTAGGTAAGAATTTTGAAGCATGGAAAGGTATATTAGGCAAGCGTGGTGTTGGAAACTGCAACAATAATGGTCACCTTCTGCTAGAATTCTGTGCGGAGCAACAGCTCACCATCACTAATACTATCTTTCAGCAGAAAGATAGTCTGAAGACAATCTGGATGCACTCCAGATCTAAGCACTGGCAACTCCTTGATTATGTCTTGGTGTGACGGAGAGATGTCCATGATGCCCACCATACCCGCGTGATGCCCAGCGCAGAATGCCAAACAGACCATCGGCTTGTGCGCTGTAAACTCAACTTCAATCTCAAATTCAAACCTAAAAGGGGCAGTATCCCAAGGAGAAGACTCCAAGTTAACAATCTCCAATCAGCCACAGTGAGAGACAGATTCCAGGCAAACCTTCAAACCAGGCTCGAAAACCATTCCACAGATTCTACAGATTCCTCTCCTTAAACAATTTGGCACCATATTAAAAACAGCATCCTGCAATCCTCTGAAGAATCCTTAGGGTTCTCCTTCAAGAAGAACCAGGACTGGTTTGATGAAAACAATCAAGAAATCCAGGAATTGTTGAGGAAGAAGAGAACTGCTCATCAAGCACACCTTGCACTGCCATCCTATCACGCATGAAAAGTAGCCTTTCGTCTTGCATGCAGCAAGCTCCAACAGAAACTCTGTGACGTCCAGAACAAGTGGTGGATCGATCTAGCTGAAAAAACTCAATTATGTGCAGATATGGGTGATCACAAAGGATTCTATGAGGCCCTGAAAACAGCATATGGGCCTACATACCAGGTCCAAAGCCCTCTACTCAGCGCTGATGGGCAAACGCTTCTAACAGATAAACCCTCCATTCTGAATCGATGGTCTGAACACTTTCAGACTCTTTTCAGTACCAATCGCGTAGTCTAAGACTCAGCAATTCAGTCCATCACACAACAACCGGTGAAATATGAATTGGATACTGCCCCCACTTTAGGAGAAACCCTCAAGGCCATACAGCAGGTGAAAATTGGCAAGGCAGCTGGAGTTGATGGAATTCCACCCAAAGTCTGGAAACATGGGGGTCTTGCACTCCATGCGAAATTTCACAAGTTTGTGGTGTGCTGCTGGGAACTAGGCGAACCATCATCAGACCTTCGTGATGTAGTCATCATCACCTTGTATAAGAAGAAAGGAGTTAAATCAGATTGCTCAAATTACCGTGGTATTACTCTGCTCTCCATTGCTGGCAAAATCCTGGCAAGAATACTCTTGAACAGA
>NW_016692991.1:0-2071 GCF_001604755.1 Lepidothrix coronata | reverse complement strand
CTTTATTGGCATCTCCTCAAAAAGGATTTATGTGTTCTAAGCATAAATGAGTAATCCTAGTTAAATTTAAAAATTAAAATCAATTTGCAGTTGACCTCCTTGTTTATTCCAGTTCTACAGACTATCTCTCTCAATATCAAGTTGAATATTATGGTGTGTTCGTGTATACGTGGAATGCTTTCAATCTATATTTTCTCCTGTGTAATCAGATAATCTCAGTTCTACAACCTTACTATTAATTTAATTCGGCATAAATTTTCTGGCAGCGTTGTATTACCTGAATTTACACCAGATTAAAGAAAAGGGACCCAGCCTTCCACATGGTCTCATTTTGGTAGAATCTGTTTGTGATATAACAGGGGTGTTGGAAATGGGGAGAATGTGAAAAGGCAAAGCAACAACAGTGTAGTCCTCATCGTGTAACTGCAGTTTGATGGCTTGGGCCATATTTGTTACCTATTATACAAGTCTTTCTTCACAGAATGTGGTGTAATAACTGGCTTTTAGTACTATTTTCTTGGATTGTCTGCCTCAACTTTGACAGAAGTATTTTCTGCCACATCCTTGAAAATGCTTGGCTCCAAAAATTGTTATTTAATTCTTTTGTAGTTACTTCATAGGAAAAAACCCACTTGAATCCTTTGGAATGGAAAGCAAAACATGCTTCTTAAGAGAGGCAGGTACTCCTTAGAGAGGTACTCAAGCGTTTGGACACAAGGCAATTTGGTTTTTTTTAGAAGACTGCGTATATGTACTTTTTTTTTACTCACCCTTTTTCCAAGTGTCCCTCATTCAGCTGAAGCTGCAGTCCTAAAATATCCACAGGGCAGTTGATTGCATATGGCAAGTCGTGGTTCTCCTGAGGTGCAGCAGACTCACTCATTGGAATTTTGGTCAGGACCATTCGTGGTCATTAAAGCACTTAGGTAAAGGAAAAAAAAAAGAAATAAAACTACAGACGCCAATAGCTTTTATTTAAATTAAAGGATGACTAGAAGTCCAAGGGCAGTCTGCAATTCAGTAAAAAGATTACTAAATCTGAGATATGAAAAGAGGGACAGGTTACTGGAATAGGAGATGTTTTTCTTGGAAATGATACAGTGAATGTGTTTGCCTATCTGTCTATTTATAACATGAAACATGACCCATGCACATTTTTCCTGTGCAACATATTAAGTGTTGCATGGCTTTTCAATACATAGGTAGTACATTCAAAAGCTGCCTTTGTGTGCTGACCCAGTTTTCTCTCAAAACTTGTCAAAACCCCTTAGGTAACTAATGACAATTACTAAACAGGTTTGTTGTTATATCAGGTTTTGAACCTGAGTTGAAAAGAAAATGTTTTGCATTGAGTGAGTAATTTTCATAACACTGAAAGTGCACTTCTGTAGCACTCCAAGCTATTTTTTCACAGTTCAATGCAGAAGCAGCGTCTGTTCAAAACTTTTGCTAAATTTATGTCTTAGTACATTTCTGAAGCATTCACTAGAGAAATGAGAGCTCTTCTGTTCTTGTCTGTGACCATTTTACCACTCAAAGGTTATGGGAAAGAACGCTAAAATGCGGTAAAGAGCAACAGAATTTGCAGTGAAATCAAAAGAATTTCCCTCAGCGTAGCTGATTAAGTACAGCATCAGGCAGAAAGTTAAGTAAACATACAGTCATAGTAAAAAAATCCTACACTGGGGGAAAGACTCCTTTGGTTCTTCTTTTAAAAAGAATTGCTAGATGGCAAGTCTAATTCTCTCAAGGACTTTGTCGCAAACCCTGCGGTCAACATTTGGAGCTTATCCTGTCAAGTAGAAAGTACAATAACATGCGGCATGAGAGAAACATTTCGGTTTGTATGACAAATGTCACTTGAAAATGGGCTTGGCTTTTAATTTAGAACATTGTAAACACACCCAGGAGAAACTAGTTTTGATCATTTGCCAAATATTGCACAAGTATTTAGACTAATAAATAGCCTTCTATAACAGGAAGTGTACTGTATATTTTATGTGTTCCCACAATTTTTAAGAGAAAGTCTCATCCCTTCTGTTTCACAGATGTTTATAGGGGAAAAAAAAAA
>NW_016692990.1:0-2073 GCF_001604755.1 Lepidothrix coronata | reverse complement strand
CTAAAAAATCCACTGCGCAGGCTCGAAGGGTTAATGACCTTTCCCAAATCTTTGCTCGCGAAGACTGGCCATTATATATATATTTCTTGTAAGTAAACTCTTATTTTTTCACTTATATCTCCTTGCGTTTTGTCTCTCTATGTTGGTGAAAGGGGGAGAAGTTTTAAAAAAAGGGAGGTGACCCATTTGTTGCAGTCTCCACCCCAGTATTTGTCTTTAAAATAATACAATGTGTATGCATGTTTTTTTCCAAGGCATTACGAAACCAAACAGTACTGATGTTCCACTTCAGTCTGCCAGACCTGTTATAACTTTTGTTTTACTAGGTACGAAAGATGGTCTTGGATGGTAGATGATGGAAATAAACATATCTGACAAAAGAAAATGAATTAACCATTTACATAAATGATTCAGACAAGCAGAGTCAGATGCAAAGTACAGTAAAGATATATTACTCTTCATTAGGGATCAGTCATCAACACCATTATAACACACTCTGCTTAAGGGATTACATGATGACAATGAGAGAACTGTGGCATGTTTGACCTATAACAGGATGTGAAAAAGTTTTTCTGTCCCAAAAAAATTTCAGTTCTTTTTTTGAGTAAACCTGACATGATGAAACCAATGTTTTCCAAATACTTTGAGAATTGATGGTATTTCTTTCATTTGTAGTAAAACAGTCATAATGATTTTAGGATGAGTAGTTCAGGTTTCTGCTCTCCTTCATTTCACCTTGACGTTTATTTTTACACGTACACCAGACATCAAAATCAGTTTCTTTCATTATAAAAGATGTTTACCAAGATAATTAATACACTCACTTGGGATGTGGAATACCTAACTTCAGTTCCCTTATGAATATCAGTTAGAACAGACGTTTGGCCAAGAATCTTCCACACTCTCAAAGCAATCCAGCCACAGCAATATTGGCTAGACTTAAGAGAATCCTCTGGTTTCTGTTCAAAATTTCAGTAAGAAAAGATCCTTTTTGACTGTCTTTATCACCCGATAAAGACAGGAGAACAGAAGGATATAAAGAATTCAACTTTACTGAACACCTGCTTTCACTCTACTCAGAAATAGGTGATGTTCAAAGCCCTCTTGTACCAGCAAAACCACAGGAAAAATATATCAGAGATTTACCGTTCAAATCTTTGTGAAATATTCTGTGACAACCCATTTTGTCTAAAATCCTCATATTCACTTGATTGAGAAATACAATATCATTTTACACTGAATCACACCATATCTCATCTGAATTACTACACATGTTATGAAATCATAGACATGACAATGAAATTATTTCTTCATAAACCATTACCTTGCACTGTATCTCATTTTGACTTTTTGACTAGTTTCATTATGCAGTATGAAAATTCAAGACTTCAAATTGTCAATTTTAAGCTTCTCACACTGCCTCAGCTGACCACGAAGACTTTAAACAGCAGCTATTCTGTATTATTCAAAGGTTGTGTATGCTATGTGGATTTATGGCAACATGCTTTCTGTCTTACTAAAACTCCCTCATAATCTAAAGCTACTGAAAAAAAAATGGTTTTTTTTTAAAGCAAATATACAACAGTACTATTCTGTTTTCATGGAAGAACAACAGAATTTTAACTTTGCTCAAGTCGAATCCTACACATTTCTTCTAATTCTTTGGAACTATAGGACATTCATGTTATAATTTAACAAGTCTCTCTTCTTTCTATCAAAAAAGGTGGACACTCTTCAGAGCTTGACTCAAAGGTTGATAAAAGTGTAAAATATGTGGTTAAGAAAAAAATTATCTCTATTCAGTTTTAAAATCTGCTTTGACATTTATTTTAGCCATATCTAGATTTTTTGTGCATCTTTCTCAGAGCTGATGATCTTTGCAACAGCTGTGGGTGTCCTTGGACTTACACCAGTTAGAATTTACTCACCATATACCAACCTAGTAAGACAATGTAGATGTAAATACATGCCAAGCAATCTCCACTAAACTACCAATTAAATACATATCTTAGCATGTAAAGCAAATTATTATTATCACTATACTTTTATCATGTTCTTCGTTGCATAAGGTGT
>NW_016692989.1:0-2073 GCF_001604755.1 Lepidothrix coronata | reverse complement strand
AGGACACAGCCTGCTCCCTTAGGGTTGAGCCCTGCAGGCTCCTGGCCCCGCTGGCAAACCCACTGCTCTGTGTTCCTGCAGGCCCTTCTGCATGTCAGAGTCCACAACTGCAGCAGTGAACCCAAAATAATAACACCTATGCAATGCAGATGCATTTCTATTTCTGTAGACTTTATTTTGTCATAAATAGTTCAGTAGGAGGACATTGCAGTCTGTCAGTGCAACAGCCTCTGTTGGTGGCACCAATCTGCTCTAAGTGCCCCAGTAAAACACAGCCCAAACCAGTCCTGCCATGTGAGAAACATTGTCTTGTCATGTACCAGAAAAGCAGAGTAAAAATCACTTCAAACATGAATTGATTCTGTTTGTGATCATCACTTCACAAGGCTGAGGGACCTGCAGCAGGCTCAGATCCCACAGGTCACCAAGTGCATTGTGACTGACCTGGCAATCGTGGCTGAATGAAAGCAGAGTGATGTGGAATCAGGAGCTGATCCACAGTAATTGGGGAAAAACCACAAGTTACTTTATTTACAAGAAGCATATTCCCCACAGCAGAGTTGAATTAGACTTGTTTGTCCCATTTGCAAAGAGCCGAGAAGCCCCCTGGTCCCAGGATCTGTCCCAGCTAATCCTCTAATGCTGCTGTTCACTTTGCTCTTGGCTGCTCAGGCAGAGTGAATTTTGAGGATCTTTCAGTGTCAATGAGACAGACGTGACATTTTGACACTGTTGGCAAGACAAAATGTCAAGACAGTCAGAGCACTGCAGTTTTCCTCTGTCCTTCAGGGTTTTTGCCTGGTTTCCCCCTGCAGGCTGCTTCCCCTGCCAGCAGATCCTTTTTGGGTAATGGTGAACTAAAAGTTAAAACTCCATGTACCATTCCAGATGGCATCCAGGCACAAATGTCTGTCAGAATCCAATTTATCAAAATCACTGAAAATTCCAATTCTCTTCTCCAGAGTGCTGACAGTAAACTTGATAGCAGTGGCAAATTTTTGGTTTGCACTCTAGTTTTCAAGGCATTAATACAAATACGAGCTGGAGTACAAAGCTCTGGTATGTCTTCCAGTTTCATGGCAAACTATTGACACATCAGAAGTTTTTCAACAGGTTATTTATCTTCTAGATGCTTTCCCAGACTGTTTAATGAAGCGTTGTAACGTTCAACCGGGTTTGTGGGCACTGAGGTGACTGACTAATGCAAATAGATATCTAAGAGTCGGGTTTGATTTCAGTGTTAACAAGTGCCTTGGAACCTGTCTTTGTTCAGTAAACAACATATTTCATAGTTTACATCAGATTGAATCCTTCTGCAAATATAAACAAATACATTAGTGGAACAAGAAAGTAAACTCCGTGGGACATTCATGGCTACAGTGACTAAACAATTTAAAAGTCTTTTATTGTTGACTATTCAAACTAAAGCACCCAGCCCTGTAGTGCATAGCACCCAAATAAAAACAGTTTGGGGTCTGCACAGCCTGGAGAAGTGTTTGGGATCTTGTGATTGCTGAGATCTGGAAGGAATGAGCCAGTTCTGTGTCATGAACTCAGTCTGCACTGTCATTGCTTAAATAATGATTTTAAAGCTCCTTTTAGTCTTCCTGATGACAGACTCTCAAACAAAAAGACTCTCCTTGTCCAGGAAGGACTGCTGGGGCAGCTGGGAAAACAAGGCCTAACAAAAATATTGATTTCACTCTGGGTAAGCTGGAAGCAGAAGTGACTGTGATCTTTATTCTGCCTGTGCTGCTCTGGGCACTTCCCTGTGGCTGGGAGAGGCTCCATCCTTTGGGAAGGGGCTGGTTGGGATGAGGCTCCATCCCTTGGAGAAGGGACTGGTTGGGATGAGGCTCCATCCCTTGGGAAGGGGCTGGTTGGGATGAGGCTCCATCCCTTGGGAAGGGGCTGGTTGGGATGAGGCTCCATCCTTTGGAAAGGGGCTGGTTGGGATGAGGCTCCATCCCTTGGAGAAGGGCTGGTTGGGATGAGGCTCCATCCTTTGGGAAGGGGCTGGTTGGGATGAGGCTCCATGCTTTGGGAAGGGGCTGGTTGGGATGAGGCTCCATC
>NW_016692988.1:0-2074 GCF_001604755.1 Lepidothrix coronata | reverse complement strand
CAGAGAAGTCAGATCGCGTCAGAAATAGTCCTTTAAAAAACTACAGAAATCCAAATTTCTGAAAAGGTTCACAGTTCAAAAACCTCCCTGGGAACACTCTCTGGAGCAGCAGCAGCAGCAGCAGCAGCAGCAGTGGCAGCAGCCCCATGCCAGTGCCTGGAACAGCGCAGCCAGCAGCTTTCCAGCTGGAGTAAAGGTCTGGAAAGGATCAGCGAGAGGGAGAGGGGAACCAGGGCTGCAGTGGGGGACCCAGCCACAGACTTCTCTGGAAAAGTGCCTGGATACCCCGTGTGCCCCAAAGGCGTTCCATTTGCATGATCCCATCAGCCAATCCAGCAGCCCTGGATCTGTTTGGGATTCCCCTGGGTGTGGGTTTGGACCTGCACCCTTGTCCCTGCACCCCCAGAGCCCACTCTGCTGGTAATCAGGGAGGGTGTCCAGGCAAACAGCGAGTTGAGCTATTGGAATTCTGTGTTTTAATGAAATCCAGGGAAGCGTGCATCAGTCACAGTAAATTGTACTGTTGCCAAGAGCCACGTCCTTCGGCACAGGGAGCTGCCAGCAGATTTGTCGAAATGACTCCTGTTTTGCAGCTCACCATTAACTGCTCCTGAAGGAGCTGCAGTCAGAGCATTCCTGGCTGGAATGTTTTAAGAAAACAAAGGTGAGGGTGAGGGGGGGCTGGGGTGCAGCAGCGGTGCCAGCCGCCCTCCCCAAACCCAGGAGAGGGCCCTGCAGCTGCTCCTGCCTGCCAGCCTGACATCAATAAAACATAGAGACAAGCCTGGAACAGGGAGATGAAAAGGGGATGAAAGATGTGTGGAAGACAGGCAGCCCCACTGTGTGGGGAGGATCTGAGCCACAGCGGCCAAAACCTGTTTCAATCTCTGCCGTAGGAAAGCGCTGGTGAGGGGGTATGTGGGGGGCACACCCGGCTCCTTCTCCTCTTCCCTGGCAGAGCAGAGTAGGTGCTGTGCCCCTCACCCCAGGGGCAGAGGCAGGAACCGATCCCCATCTCAGGGGCCATGGAACAGGCAGGGCCACAGCTCCCCAGGCTGCTGCCATCCAGGTTTGGGGCTAGGACAGGCTGGGGACATGCTGGGATGGAGCTGAGGACACACTGGGAAGGAGTGGGACATGCTGAGATGGAGCTGGGGACGCACTGGAATAGAGTGGGACATGCTGAGATGGAGCAGGACACTCTGGGATGGAGCAGGACACGCTGGGAAGGAGCAGGGCACGCTAGGATGGAGCTGAGAACTCTCTAGGATGGAGTGGGACACACTGGGATGGAGCTGGGCACACAGTGGGATGGAGCAGGATATGCTGGGATGGAGATAGGGACACAGTGGGATGGAGTGGGACACAGTGGGATGGAGCTGGGGACACACTGGGATGGAGTAGGATATGCTGGGATGGAGATAGGGACACACTGGGATGGAGTGGGACACGTTTGGATGGAGCAGGATATGCTGGGATGGAGTGGTACACGCAGGCTCTGGGGGAGCCCCAGCACCCACTGACCTGCCCCAAATGCTCACAGTGGCAGCAACTTCAAGCAAAACCCACGAATAAAAACCCCGAGCAGCAAACTCACAAAGTGTGTGAGGGTCTCTGTGGCTCACCACCGACAAAGGGCCCCTTAGCACTCCCATTATTTTCATTATTTAATAAAAGACAGATGTTTTTATTGAGAGCCGGAGAGGAACGGGAAATGCGGGATCACAAATCCAAGCCCGTTAGAGACGGAAGGGAGCGGCGGCCCAGCGAGGTCGGCGCAGGACCCGCGGGGGATGGAGCTGCTCCAGCCGTCCGGGCTGTTCCTTCGCCAGGACACCGGCGGGATCCAGGCAGTGTTCGATCCGCTGCCCCCGCCCTCGGGCTTCCCGTGCGGTGCGGCCGGCGCTGACTCCGGCGGGGGTCCCTTCCCCGCCGCGGGGTCCCTTCCCCGCCGCGGGGTCCCTTCCCCGCCGCGGGGTCCCTTCCCCGCCGCGGGGTCCCTTCCCCGCCGCGGGATCGCTCAAGACTCCCCCCCCGCACCATCCCGCTCACAGCGCCCCCTAGTGGAGCCCCG
>NW_016692987.1:0-2076 GCF_001604755.1 Lepidothrix coronata | reverse complement strand
AAAGGATGGCAGTCTCAAAGGTAAAACCTTTGAAAAACCATAATATCATTATATATGCACAAGGCTACAAGAGTTTCTAAAACTCTTCTGTGACTACCCTTCCTCATTCTCGTTAGCTATGTAACAGTTGCCAAACACCTCATTACAAGATAAGCTCAGTTTTATTTCAGAAACTGAGGAACAGACAAATTATCTGACAACCCCAAGAACAAACTGGTAGTAAAAAAGGGATCAGAAGCTGCTTTTTATAATCCCATGAAATACATATCTCAAAAAAGCATCATTAATGAATTTTCTCTGAAGCAACCTTTGAAAATTCATCCTAAGAGGTGAGCAATACAAAAAACCTAAAAATAAAAATAAGTGGGCATAAAAACCTGCAAGATCTTCAGTTATTTTTGAATCTCCAGATACAAGAGGAAAAATAAAATAGGAAGAGAAAACATTGCAAAAACAGTTCAACAGATAAATGTTTTTATATCTTAAGGAGTTAATAATTTACAGAATGTTAGAGATAATTACTTGTTTAAGCAAGCTACCCACTGGACAAATTTTAAAGCCATCAGGGGTTTTTTTATTACAGTGTATCAGCTCAATTCTGATTCAGAAAAAAATATATTTTACTCAGAAAATAAACTGTAGACACGATGTTTTCTTTGAAATCCAGTACGAGCCCCCATTCTGCTGCAAGAAATGCTTAGGGGGAGAAGCTGTGTTTCAAATTTATTAATGATTCCTCAAGTTGTTATAGAAACGCAATTGCAGCGAGGCAATGTCTAGAGACACGAGCCCCTTTCATGTTCACTTTCAGAGGAGCTGGTTGCTGAGGTTACCTAACAATGGAGGAACTTGTACATCCAATTCCCTCTTTACAAAGGCACCACAAACCCAGGGCTTTCCACACAGCAATGCTGGCCAAAGCAACCACTGGGCTTTATTTACAGTGGACAAATTTAGAAAACACTGCTATCTGCTTTCTTCAAATACCTGTTGGCCGTTGTATCCACAATCAGTTTTTCTAAGAAGACATCAAAAAGTTATCGCTGGGGAAGCAGAACACTACAGTTGTAAAACAGGCTTCAACTCTACCAACTGCTTCTGAGCTTACAGCATGTCCTAATTCATTTTTACTTTCAGTAGGACAATTGACTGCTCACTGAGACATTTAGGCTGAGATCTTAGAGACTTACATACACTCTAATACCTTCAGTCAGGACGGTAGATCCCTTCAGCAACAACTCCAGGGATGAACAGATAACCTAAGTGTGTTTTTTCAGACTTGTCAAGCATGTTCTACTTGCTGTCAGCATCAAAAACTGTTGGGCTATTTCTCCTCTTCAAAAGGCAACAGAATTTGTGAGGAAATTTGTATATGTAGGGTTAGGAAGATGGTGAAGGTCCTTGAGGGGAAGCCAAATGAGGAGCAGCTGAGGGCACTTGGCCTATTCAGCCTGGAGGAGACTGAGGGGAAACCCCACAGCAGCCTAAAACTTCCTCATGAGGGGAAGAGGAAAGGCAGGTACTGATCTCTTCTCTGTGGTGACCAGTGACAGGACCCCAGGGAATGGCTGGAGCTGTGCCAGGGGAGGTTTAGGCTGGATACTGGGAAAAAGTTCTTCCTCCAGAGGGTGGTGGGGCACTGAACAGGCTCCCCAGGACAGTGGTCATGGCCCCAAGGCTGCCAGAACTCAAGGAGTGTTTGGACAACGCTCTCAGGGACAGGGTGGGATTGTTGGGAATGGTCCTGTGCAGGGCCAGGAGTTGGACTCAATGATCCTCATGGGTCATGCAAAAGAAATAAAAGTTTGTTGTTGTTACTACAAATTGCATTTGAATATGATGCAAGTGAGCAGGGCTGAAAAGTCAAGCAAGGATGGAGGAGAAGGCAAAGAGAAAAAAATAAAAAAGGAAAGGTTTGTTTTCATAATTATAAACAGATTTCAAAAGGAAAACTCAGTTCCATTACAGTCAAGGAGTGCTTTTCCATCAATGCTAAGGAGCCATGACTTCACTCCCAGACTGTTATGAAGTGCAACCAGCTACTACATCTTTTTTTTCTTTCTTTTTTTTTTTTTT
>NW_016692986.1:0-2077 GCF_001604755.1 Lepidothrix coronata | reverse complement strand
GAGACTGACCTCCACCTGGTTACAACCTCCTTTCAGGCACTTCTAGAGAGTGATGAGGTCTCCCCTGAGCCTGCTTTTCTCCAGGCTAAACAAACCCAGCTCCCTTAGTCTCTCCTCATAAGACCTGTACTCCAGACCCTTCGCCAGCTCCGTTGCCCTTCTCTGGATACAATTCAGTGCTTCAATGTTCTTCCTAGAGTGAGGGGCAACAGCATTCAAGGTGCAGCCATGAGTTCTGAGTACAGAGAGACAATCACTGCCCTGGTCCTGCTGGCCGTACTATTTTTGATACAAGCCAAGATGCAATTTGCCTTTTTGGCCACCTGGGAACACTGCCAGCTCATGTTTGGCTGTTGACCAGCACCCCCAGGTCCTTTTCCTCTGGGCAGCTTTCCAGCCACAAGCCTGTAGTGCTGCATGGGGTTGTGACCCAGATGCAGGACTCAGTACTTTGGCTTATTGAACCTCATCCAAGTAGCCTCAGCCCATCAATTCAGCTTGTCCAGATCCCTCTGCAAGGCCTTCTTGCCCTCAAACAGATCAACATTACTGCCCAACTTGGTGTTTGCGAACCAGTCCGTGTCAGGAAGTTATCTTCCACACATTCCACGAGTCTCCTAGACTGCTTCCTCTCTGCTGTGTTGTATTTCCAGTATACATCTGGTAAGTTGAAGTCCCCCATGAGAGCAAGGGCTAGCAATTGTGAGACTTCTCCCAGCTGCTTATAGAATATTTCCTCTGCTTCTTCATCCTGGTTGGGGGGTTCCCATCGGGATATCTGCCCTGTTGGCCCCCCTCCTGATTCTTACCAACAGACACTCAACTCAACACTCAATAGTAACTGTCATTAAACTCTATAAGTATCTTCTAAAGCAAAGTCAACTTTTCTACAATCTTTCTCCCAGATCAACATTTGGAACTACAAACCTCAAACAATAGAAAAATTTGGTTTAGAAAGATGCTAGAAGGGGACAGAAAAAAGAGCAGGGAAATTTTCTGTTTTATTCCGTATTCCCTGCACTCCATTGTGATGCATAAATACCCTTAGAAAAAAGTTATTTCAGATATGCAGTCAGCCAACGTATAGGTCATCTTATCTACCACTCTTAATTTGAACTATAAATAATACCTTAAATGACTACTTAATCACAGGAAGCAATAACTGGTATTCCTAATAGGTTTAGAACATTCCTCTGTGACAGTTTTGTGGTTTCCATCAACATAAGAATATGTTTTCTAATTCATTTAATCCCAGAATGAAAAGTAAAACAAAAGATACAGGAGCAGTTTTCACTGAAATACACAGTGAGATGGATGAATATTTCTTTGACAGATACCTCCCATAATATGCACTGCTGAACTAAGCATATAATTTTTCTTAACTTTAGCAATAATTTTGACCATCTAAATAAGTACTGGTATTTTCAGTAGCTTATTTTTTTTCTTATATTAGCATTTAGAAACTAATATTTTTAATAAACAAAGAGTTTCAGATTTTTTCTAAGAAATCTAATGAAAAAAAAGTTCAGCATTAATTTTCAGGGTTTTAGTAGAAACATGGGGTCTCCAGGTTTAGGTTTGATGTTATTTTAATAATGCAGCAGGTACTAGCCTCCACTAGAAAAAAAGAGGCTTTTTAATATGCTATTTTATGAAATGTAAGGACATAACTTATAAGAGCATAGTTTTAAAATATTTATTATAGCTCTCAGAAGCATCTTGACAAAAAGAACAAAGTTTTCTGATTTTGCATTTCAGATATCTCTACATTTCAGAAATCTGTAACATCTATACTCCATTCATAATTACTAAGACTGAATGAATCTTTTCACATTCTCTTCAAAGGTATAAAATAAGGTAACATATTTATTACAACTAAAGACAGACACAAGAACCTAAAACCCTCACTAAATTTTAATTCACAGGGATCCAAAAGATTTAAGAGTTCATCAGTATATTTCCCAGTGATAGAAGGTATGTCATATGTACATTAAACTTTTTACAATGAATAAGTATCCCCTCTATGTTCTCAGGGAGAAATCTGTTGGGGAGAGAGAACATTATTTTTCAAGGGATG
>NW_016692985.1:0-2077 GCF_001604755.1 Lepidothrix coronata | reverse complement strand
GGTTCATTTGCATAAATCTGCATATGCTGGCGCCTCCCCCTGGGCTCGTTTGCATAAATTAATGCAGGGTTAATTGGCTCCGCCCCCTTTTTTGGAGCAGGGCTTCCTCTCCTCCCTGAGGAGGGCGGGGCTTTGAGCTCATTTGCATACATTTGCATACATGACCGTGTGTACTCGCCTCCATTAATTGACGTGATGATTAAATGAAATAATTAAAAATATAGAAGCACGATAATTATAAATTGATAAATATAACACAACGAATTTCATATAGAAATTAATAAAATAAATTAAATCAATAAAAATTGAAATACACGAATATGCAAATATTAGAAATCTATAGAAAATAAAAAGATAGAATAAAATATAGAAATAAAATATAGAAAATAAAAATATAGAAAATAAAAATATATATTAGAAATGTGTGCATATGTTTATGTGTGAAGTAGAAATATAATAGTATATAATTATTATAATTACAAAAGTATTACAAGATTTAAGTGTGGACATATGTATAGGTAAATAAATATAGATATAAAAACATAAATACTATGAATATACATCATTATATATTATATAGCACGTGTAAATTGTATATTATATAGAAATATAGAAAAGATGCAGTTGTTAGAAACAAAAATGTGAAAAAAATTAACAAAAAATATAGAAAGATTAAAAACATTAAAATGAGCACATATAAAATATATAAATATATATATATAATAAATATATATATAAATATAAATATATATAAATATAAATATATAAGTATATAAATATATATAAATATATATATTTATATATAAATATATAAATATAAATATATAAATATATATTTATATATAAGTATATAAATATAAATATATATAAATATATATATAAATATATATATTTATATATATATTTATATATAAATATATAAATATATATATATATATAAATATATATATATTTTTACCAAAGGTAAAAATTAAAACATAAAATACAAATATTGTAAGCAAACATAAAAATGAACGTTTCTGAAATAAAACAATATTATGGAATATGTGAATAATATAAAAACGAGCACACATTAAAGTGTAAATGAATATAAAAATGGACAGGTAAATAAACATAAGTAAAATTAAATTATGAACATGTAAAATACGTGTTTATACTATGCATATAAATATATATGTAAATAAATATATCATCATAAAATATGAATTTAAATGGTAATTATAAATCTAAATAATAAATAAATAAATGAATGAATAAATAAATAAATAAATAAAAACAATAACGAAGTAAATAAATATAGACTAATAAATAAATAAAAATGAATGTAAATGTAAATGAAAATATAAATAAATATAAACAAATATAATTATAAAACATATAAAACACAAAATCATATGTAGAATATATACATATATGATATGAATGAATATTTGTAATATTTAATTTATGTATGTAGTAATATAAAATATTTACGTTTAATTGCACATAATTAAATAAAATACATAAATAAAATAAATAAATAATAAATAAATAATTACACATAATTAAATAAATAAATAATAAATAATAAATAATAATAAATTAATAATTGCACATAATTAAATAAATTGTTACACATAATAAATAATTAATAAATAATAAATAATAATAAATAATAAATAATTACACATAATTAAATAAATTATTACACGTAATAAATAATAAATAAATAATGAATAATAAATAATAATAAATAATAAATAAATACACATAATTAAATAAATTATTACACATAATAAATAATCATTAAATAATAAATAATAAACAATAAATAATAATTAATAAATAATAAATAATTACACGTAATTAAATAAATTATTAGACATAATAAATAATAAATAAATAATAAATAATAATAAATAAATAATAATAAATAAATAATTACACATAATTAAATAAATTATTACACATAAAAAATAATAAATAAATAATAAATATTAATAAATAATAAATAATTAGAAATAATTACACATAATTAAATAAACACGTAAAAAACCCAAACCCACGTTTAAAAAACACGCATAAAACGCTTTCCTCC
>NW_016692984.1:0-2078 GCF_001604755.1 Lepidothrix coronata | reverse complement strand
CTGTACTGTGTGAGGTCTATCCCATGAATTTGATGGCCACCTCTAACACTAATTCAGGATTCATCAATACCCTTGACAAATTTCCAGGGCCTTTTTTAGGCATTAAATTCAGGTAGCAAAGTCATATAACAGCTCAGCGTCAACTCATGCCTCAGCCAAAACAAATCCAACAGCTAACTCCTCTCCTTTTGCAACCCCTGTTCAAAATTGACTGGATTCAGCAGATAGAGTCTGTCCTACCTGTCCTCCTCCACATACATACTCCCCTATGTGCCTCTGCATTCCTGGATGTTAACTCTAAATCGTTTCCTTTTTTCCTCTTCACAAGAGACTGCAATAATTTCCTTTCACTTTCATTCCTCATTTCTGACAAGTGCTTCCTGACACATGAAAATGAGCCCTTCAGTCAGACTTACTGCATGTACCTCTAAGACATCTGGCCTCTGGAGGCCTCACACTCCAATGGGAGAACCCTTCAGTCTAGGAACCCTCTAGGATATGTCCTTGAAAGTCTGTTATACTTCTTCAGTCTCAAAAATATATACTTTTCTTCAAATCTACCACTCTCAGACAAGCAAAAGGTGCAAACTCTTATCCAGGGGGAAGTAGCACACATTAGTGAAGAGTCCCACTGGGACTGGGACTGTCCCACCTTTTGTGACAGGGGTGGTCAATAAGGATAACTAATTTCAAACAATTCTTTTCCCAAGAGTATAAGATGCAGGTATGTAGCAAGAAATAGCCCACTGGCCCACTAGGCTCACCAGAGACAGAAGATGCTGAATAGCTGCTCATACACCAGAGGAAGAGGTGACCTATGCATAGATTTCTGAAGCAGGAGATCAATGGGAAATACTGTGAGAAAACAAGGGACTTATTACAATACTGGAAAAGGCAGGAAGAAGAAATGGTGCAAACCTGATTTTTTTTAAGTTTCTTTGCGCCCTGAAAATTTCTCTGAAAAGAATGTGTCAAGAAGTATAGTTCTGATCTAATGGAAGCTGTTCCATCCTTTGCCACTACCATTTCAAAGGAAACAGCAAAAATTGGCTGGGTTCATTGACAGTAGTCTTGCCCTGAGGTTACAGCTCCTTTTTTGCCTTGATAACTTGGTAAGGATTTTTAGTCAATCAAAGCTTTGAGGTAGATATTTCTAGTATTTTTCATACAAAAACCACTCCAAAACAGTAAGAGGCCTTTAAAATTAAAAAAAAAAAAAAAAAAAAAGAGAGAGAGAGACTGGATTGATGGAAATATAAATAGAATGTTTAACTTTTTAAATAAAGAAATTCCAAAATTATTATGTCACATGGAATAGATAGAAGAATGTCATATAAGGATCTCACTGTGTCAGGGAAGGTATGTCTTTGCTTCCAGGAGAAATTTCATTATACTTAATGGTATTCTGGGTCCCACCAAACCCCATAAAATCCCTCTGGTCCCATGATAAAAGGAATGCATCTCCTCCAGACTGTCCCTAGAATATTTTTTTTCCTTTGCATGCTTGGTGGCTTCCATAAGAGAAACCATCTCTGCCTCTGTTTACAGCAGTCCACCTGACCTTTTTTTCTTTAAGACACAGCACACAAGGGAGGAACTAGATAATAAAGTAGATACTGTTCACTACTGTGAACAGGACACCTTTGCAGTGAGGGAAAACAGATGATGACTGTTGAACAGTCAGCAGAGTAGAGGAGACTGTCTTCTCTGCGGGGCCAGTGCTTCCCTGTGAGTCTGTTTCCTATCCTCCTGAACTTGGATCAGCTATAGAGCTATCTCTTCTGATTTTGCTCTTGCAAGTCAAATCAGAGGATTTGAAGAGTTATTTTTTGCACCTCTGCACTGAACAGAGTCAAAATCTCAGTGGCTTTAGTATTGCTGAAGAACAGCATGATCTTTTATCATGTGAGCAACCTCTTCGGAACTCATTAGATATTTGTAGATACTGCTCTATTCTCTGGCTCTCTGCAGCACCACTGAAGTTCCTAAGTGCATTTGTAAAGCACTCATTGTGATGATGGAGTTGATCAGTCTGCCCATGAAGCCTCCTGCTTCCATTTTCCACTTTTCTCCAATGC
>NW_016692983.1:0-2079 GCF_001604755.1 Lepidothrix coronata | reverse complement strand
AAAAGAGAGGGCAAGACAATTTCTCATCAGCTCTCAGAAGAAAGCTCTTTCGTGATGAAATTTTTACTTAAGAAATGCTCCTAAATCAATTGCTCCCAGGCGAGAAGGGGAGGAGGGAGGACGAGGAGGGCTGCATTTTTCCTGATCAGCAGTTTTCCATTGCCCTTCCCTCCCTCCTTCCCTCTCCATCAGCAGGTTGCAGGCGGGGTCTGTGATCAAAAAAAGAAGCTTGACTCCATGACAGGGCACCTAAGGGTGCTTGAATGGGCAGTGGGGGCTTTGGCTGGCAATGCCAAAACATGTAGTCCTGGTCCCTTTTCACTGCATTACCTTCCAGCAGAATGAGAGCAGGGCTCCCATATCAGTTTAGCATACCAGAGACTTAGAGGGGCTTACCAGGCTGCTCTGTTTAGGGGATAAAAGATGGGAGCTTGGCAGGAATAAACATGTCACTCGGGGAGCCTGCTCTGCGGGGCCTGATTTCCCTCTCGCGTCAGCTCACTGCTGGCGCAGCTCCCCAGATGCCGCAGCACTAATCCTGATTTATGCTGAGTTAGTTTCAGCTGGAACAGGACCAGCCTCTGAGTAGCCCCCAGGCCTCAGTGAGCAGACCTCTGGCACTTTCTGTCAGTAGGGTGGCTTATGGTACCTGCACCATCCCTGAGGTGCATGCTGTCTTGAGAAGCAAGAGGAGGCTTACCTGCCTTCCTGATGGGTGTATTGGGAGAACTAGGTCATTTATTTATGGCTGCTCTGAGATATCAGAATGTCGAGCTCGCCTTTAGCAATAGGTTTGCTTTCAAGTCACTAACTTTCCACTTAAAAAAGGGAATGCTGTTTCCATGTTGATTCTCATATGTTTCTTGGCTTTTTGGTCTTTCCCTAAAGATAAAAGTTGGGGGGAAATATCCCCTAGACTTTACAAAATGTCTTAGTGGGCTTTCCAAAGATGCCTACTCAACAGGGCTAGTGGTCCTTCACCACCAGCTCGGAACATAAACCCTTCATCCCACCATCTCCAGTGCCCAACGCACAGATCAGCATCTCCCCCAGACCTCAGTGGGAAATCCATCAAGAGCAAAGCCCTCCTGGAGTTTTTTTTTGGAGGTAAGTTATCACTCTTACCCTTCCCCGCCCCTTCCCTCTGCTCAGTCATGGCAGCATGATTCGGCTTGAGCCCACACTCCCGAAGAAATTTCAGGGTCCCTCACAGATGTTTGGTAACACATCAACAGCACAGCCCAACACAATGTAATGAAATTCCCTCCCAATCTCCCTCAGACATTACCTAATTGATAAAGTGGCTGCCCCGCGCCACAGCAGCTCCCTCCCCAGCTCGTGCGACACAGCCGGGTTCTGTTCCCTCTCGCCATGACATCATGCCAGCACTCGCCGCCCATGCATCATGCTGCCTGCAAGCTTCCTCTTCCATCCCAGATAAACACAGCTGAGACAAACTCCCTCAGCAATACAAGAAAAAAAAAAAAGATTTAAAAAACTTCCTAAACTTTCTGAAGCTCCTGCCCTGGGCCCTTGCTCCTGGGTTGTGGTGAGAGCTGCTGGCTGGGGGCTTCAATGTGGAGCCTATTGGCAGTTGCCTCTCTGGCAAAATCCAGAGAGGGAAATGACTCAAAAATGCAGAGAAGGGAAAAGACTCAGAAAAGCAGAGGTTTCTGCTATAACCTCCGGACACGAACACCAAAGTTACTCTCATTTATACAAGTGTGCATGCATAGGCGGAGTTTGCATGGGGTCAAGTATGAGACCAAATGAGAAAATCAGGCTCAAACTGACAAAAACCTGGCATAACTTGGTTGTCAGTGCTGTAGTTAAGTTTGCACTAAGTTTGGTCTACTGTGTACTGGACAGAACTGAAAAACAAGGTTGTACATAGGGGAACATCTGTGCAAGAAGGTTTAGCAGCAAAAGAACCATTTTCTTTTTTTGTTAGTAGCTTTTAGTTTGAGATTTCCTCCCAACACTGCCCCCCTCAATATATAGTCAACAATGTCTTTTTGTACTGTGATCTTACCTGTGAAGGTAAAGGTGAAAAGGTGAATTCAGTTATCCTTCACTGCC
>NW_016692982.1:0-2082 GCF_001604755.1 Lepidothrix coronata | reverse complement strand
TTTTTTTTTTTTTTTTGTAAGGAAGATGGCCAACCATTTTTAGCCACCTGAGATGAACTGGGAGGAAGCTCATCCAAGTTTCAATCAGTCCGTTAAAAATTTCTACTACTAAAAATACAAGTAAAACTAGAATTTCATTTGCCTTTCTCATTTAGCAAAAGCAGTTTAAAAAGTATTGAAATGCTTCCTAGCTAGCAGGTCAGCTCTTGTTTTGCCCTTTTTAATAAGAAGAGAAAAATGAAACCCGCATCCATAAAACAGGCATATGAAGTTTAAATATGGAGAAGAGACCAACTTGCTGCTTTTGCTCTCCCAAGTGTGTGGGAAAGGTGGAAGGAAAGCCATGGTAGAGACTGGTATAGCTAAGGGGATGTACTGCCCTCACTGCCAGCTGGAGCTGTCATCTCCCACACCCTGGTCCTTCCTCTAAAGACAACCACAGGCACACGTTTGATTGCTTGCAGCTCTGGTCATTACTCACTTCCAGTTGTGCCCTAAGAATCACCTGCTCTAGGCAACTGCACTTTTACCTGCATCAAAACCAATCCCACTCAGTAATGTGGCGTTGGTTTTGAAAGACAAAGCCTCCATGCAAAGTTTTAAAGTTCTCCTGAACAGTCTCAAAGTTAAATTTCCATAACACATGATCTGGACTAAAAACCCTGATAAACCTACTACATTTGTGGGGGATACCAGCTGCAAATTGCATCTGGGATTCTGGATGCACCAATGGTATAAATAAGTGGGTTAGCTGCAGTAGTAGGCACCAAAAGTTTAAATTAGATTGTTTATAGGTTAGTGGGAAAACAAGGTGCAAATTTAAGGGTTGAGTTCCATTCCAGGGCTCTACTTACAGATATCTTTAGTGAAATCATGTGAGCACTGAAGTGCCTTCAGGGCAGCGTGTGTGACTGTGCATGATGATTTTGGTTTCATTATTTTCATTTTTAATGGCTCCACAGTGGTAAATCCCCTCAACTATTATTTCTGTCTTTCAGAAAATATTAAGAAAAGTAGCTTCCTGTTCTAGAGACAGAGTAGTTTTGAAAAAATTAATAACAACAAATTCCTTTGAAATTAAGATCCTTTCAGATGCTCGTATTTCTCTGACTCCTATATGAGCCTTTCCTTGAAAACTTTGGCCTTGTAATTTAAAAAAATTGTAAATATTTGTGTTTTCATGTTGCTGCATACTGGACATTCTTTCATGGCATTTAATGTGTTCCAGTTTATAAAATCAAGCTATCACAGGAATCCTTAGTACTTACTAATTGGAACAGATTTGTTTATTCATGAAGTTTGAAATAAAGTGGCCTGTCAGGCCAAAGTATACAGCTCTCCCACAGCACTTGGGACATTGCATTTCCTCGCATGCCGGCTGTCTCTAATGCAGTCAGAGGAGTTCTGGGTCATTCGTGGTAGATTAGTTTAGTTTGGGTGTGGAGCAATTTTTAAGATTACATAAAGGACCTCGATATGTGTGTTCTATCTTTAGAATAAAAAAGCACTCACGTGCCATGCTAACAGGTGATTCACGTCCATGAAGCGTATGGAATTTCCTTGAGTACATTACAGTGTTGAGTTTTTTTAAATGGGTGCTTCAGTTCACCCCTTTTAAAGATTTTTTTGAGTTGACACTTGTTTGAAGTTGACATCAGTATCTTAAGTTGATCACCCCAAACCTTTTCTTTTTTTTTCAGGTATTTTTTGAAAGCTATTTCAGTCTACACAGATTTTCTTTTGTTGGTCCTTCAAAAGCCTATGACAGAATAGGATTTTGTTGTTTTAAGCATTTTATAAATGCATAGAAAGTTGTGCTTTCAAAAAATTCACAGTTCAACTAATACACCGTTATTTGGTAGGAAAGCAAACGAGAAACCAAGGTATGGAAAGTTCAGCTGGCAGAGCGAGGTCATAAAATTGAAATGTAGAAAGAGGAATCAATGGAAGTAAAATAAAGATTCCCCAAATCATTTCCATAAGCTCAATTCCCAAGTCAATTCCTGTGAATCTCTGTACTCTTAAAATTAATATTGCTCATAGACATCTGCCTACCTAATAGATATCAGGAGAGGTGCATTG
>NW_016692981.1:0-2082 GCF_001604755.1 Lepidothrix coronata | reverse complement strand
GGGGGAGGACTGGCGGTGGGAACAAAGGAGCCGAAAAAGAAGAGAAGAGCCAAGAAAGTTGATACCGGCCTCCTCCGCCGCGCTCGTCGCGGCCCGCCCCCCCAGGACTTTGGCGTGAGAGCCCGCGGTAACCCGGCGGCGGCGGCGGGAAAGAAGGCCGTATACCCACTCCTCCATCCCACCCGAACCCCAGTCGAGGCTCCCGTCTCCCCCCAGCTACCCCCGTCCCCTCCCACCTCCTCCTTCCTCCTCTGCCCCACTGACCCCGCCCCGCCCCCCCAGTGCTTCCCTTTAACGCGCGCTCCCGCCGGCGCTTCTTGCCCCTCCCCCTTGCTCGGCGGCGCGCGGCCTCCAACACCGCCCGCGGGCACGCGCCCGTTCCCCTCCACCCGTCGCTTTCCCCCCCGCTCGCCGCCGCCGGAACCGCGCGCGCGCCCCCGCCCACCCACCCCTCCCTCGGCAGGGCGCGAGCGCCCGGAATAATTGGCTGGCGGACGCGCGCGCGCGCGGCGCCTGGCGGGCGGGGGCGCGCGCGCGCGGAGGCGGGGGCGGCGGGGGCGCGCGCGCGCGCGCGGCAGCGGCTTCACTTCTCTCCGGGCAGCGGGGGCAGGAGCGGCGGCGGTGGTGGGAGAAGCAGCAGCAGCAGCGGCCGCCGCTGCTGCTCGGGAGAAAGGGGAAAGGGCAGGGGAAGCCGAGAGCGAGGAGTGCGGGGGAGCGGGCTCATGACTCAGTGAGCGGCTGCAGCCCCTTTCCAGCCCCGCGCCCGGCCGGAGTCGGGGCGACCGCGACGGATTGTCCCGCAGCCTGTGTCCGGCACCAGCGAGAGAGAGACCTGCGCTCGCCTGCAGGTAGCAGAGGCTTTCCCCCCGTCTCTCCCGGGGTACACCTACCTCTGCCCCGGCTGAGCTCTCCGTCTGCCTCCCCTCCCCCCGCCGAGCTCCTACCCCCTCGTCGCTCCCTCACGACAGCACCCTCCCCCCCATTTATCTGCGACCCTCGCTCTCTACCTTTATCCTTCATCTCCCCTCCCCCCTCCGCATCCCCCCGGCACTGCCTGGTACCCCCTTCCCTCCTTGTCATCCCCAGCCGTGCCCTTTCTTAGCCTCCGTCCCGGCCGTCCCCCTCCGCCCCCAGCCACCTCGGCATCTCTGCCGCCGCTCCCCGCTCCCTCAGGTTCCATCCAGCCTCCATTGCTTCTCAGCACCCCCATACCCCTTCAGCAACTCTTCCGTGTCCATTTGTCCTGCTCGCCCCGCTGCGGGCGGGAGCAGCGACCACCCCCGCTCCCCCCCGCCCCTCCGGCCCCGCTCCGCGCCGATCGCGTGGTCCCCGCGGCACTCGCTGCGCCCCTGGGTCGCTCCGGCGCCGGGGTACCCCCTGCGCCCTCCATGATCGAGCCTCCCAGGATGCGCCATCCCCACACCCCCCCGCCGCAGCACCCGGTGGGCACCCCGGGCTGGAGCCCCTCGGGAAGGGCACTAGCCTCCCCCGCCCCCACCCGGAGCGCCCTGAGGAGCCCCGCAGCCCAACCCTCTCCCTTCCCTCATGTGCCCCCGACGTCTTCCTCTCGCAGTCTCCTCCTCCTCCTCCTCCTCTTCTCGGTTGTCTCCTACTTCTCACCCTGGCCCGGCCGCCTCCCGCCCGGCTGTGGGGGTGCGGGATGTGTGTGTTTCTGGGGATGCCCATGCCCACCACCAGCTCCCGCACGGCTGGGTCTTCCCGACGGGCGAGCCACGCTTCTGCCTCCGGGCGGCTGGGGGCCGTGGGAGCCGGGGCCTCTCGTCCTTTCCGTCCAGGTTCCTCTCTCAGTGGCGGACCCTGCCCGGCCACAAACCGGGCGCTTTCTGCCTCCCCTGCTGCGATGTTGTGGTCCTTTTGCCCTTTACGCTTTCTAATGAAGATGAAGTAAGGCGGCTGCTGCCGTTGCTGCTCGTCGTGGACCCTGCAGAAATATTCAATTTATCTTGGCTTAAAGAAAATTAAGACCGCTTTAAAAGGACATCATCACTAGCTCTGCCGCCCTTGGGGACCGATCTGCACGTTGCCAGGACCTTGCTATCCCTAACTACGGGATTTTTTTTT
>NW_016692980.1:0-2082 GCF_001604755.1 Lepidothrix coronata | reverse complement strand
TTTTTTTTTTTTTTTTTTGTCCCCGTACCCCAAGATACACACTATGAATTTAAGGTTAGACCTTCAAGACCTCGCCTGTGCTGCTGAAAGGGACCTGGAGGTCCTGGTCAATGGCAAGCTGAATATGAGTCAGCAGTGGCCTGGAAGCCAGGAGGGCCAACCATGTCCTGGGGGACAGCAGGTACAGCATTGACAGGTGGCTGAGGGAGGGGATTGTCCCGCTCTGCTCTGCACTGGGGTGGCCTCACTTTGAGTATTGTGTGCAGTTTTGGGCACCACAATATAAGAAAGATATTCAGCTGTTAGAGAATGTCCAAAGTAAGGCCACAAGGATGGTGAAGGGCCTTGAGAGGAAGCAGTATGAGGAGCAGCTGATGTCACTTGGTGTGTTCAGTCTGGAGAAAAGGAGACTGAGGGGAGACCTCATTGCAGTCTACAACTTCCTTATGAGGGGAAGCGGAGGGGCAGGTAATGATCTCTTCATTCTCAAGACTAGTGACAGGACTCTGGGAAATGGCATGAAGCTGTTAGGGGAGGCTGATGTTAGATACCAGAAAAAGGTTTTTCACCCAGAGGATGGTTGAGCACTCGAACAGGGTCCCCAGGGAAGTGATGGCTGCATCAGGCCTGCCAGAGCTCAAGTATTTGGACAATACCCTCAGGCACATGGTGTGACTCTTGGGGATGTCCTATGCAGGGCTAAGGGTTGGACTCGATGATCCTTGTGGGTCCCTTCCCGGTCAGGATATTCTATGATTCTGTGATTTTTTCCCTCCCGCTTCCACCAACGTGATTCATTTTACAGACAATTTTTGACACCTTGATATTTCAGTCATGTCCACCAAAAGCCTTGTGTACTTTCTGTCTAAACCTTCTTAGCTGTTGTTAGGGAGAAAGATGAAGACATAAATAAGGTTGTGATCAAAGTAGTTCTTGTTCACAAAAAGCCTACCAGGCAGAAAACAAAAGCTTAGAGGGAGAATTCTACTTTTGAAACATATTTAATTACCAACAGTTAGATAAAGAGCACACTAATGCAGCCCTAATTTGAAAGTACAGTTTGCAAAGAAACGAGAAATCAAAATGGAATGTAATTGAAACAGTACAAAGGGAAATTTAATATGGGTAAAATAATCTGTTTCATTGCAACCACAGCCTTTTGTAACAGTCTTACAAATCATGTTGTTTATATCTAATAGAGATTACTAAATAGTGGATCTGGGTTTGTATTGTATCAAAGAGCTTTTGCTGAGGAATACACTCAGTTCAGTGTGCAGCTGCTGACCCTCTACATAACAAAGGGCACAGGGACCTGTGGCCCAGTCTGGAGACCGGACACTCAACAATATGGCAGGAGCCGATGACCCCAGGCTTTCCCGTGCTTAGACTGTGAGGGTATAAAAGCCCAGGCTTTCTTTTGTTCGGGATCCCTCCTTGAAGAAACCAGCTCTAGCTGTTATTTTGTTATTTTAGTTATTGCACCAAGATTAGATTATTTTAAGGATGGAGACTCTGCTATGGAACACCTGGGATTGAGCCGGTAAGGAAACCCGGTCTGACTGTGAGTGTGGTGTGCATAGCGATGCAGGCAGGGCACCCACCTGCTATGAAGGGACCTTGGTCGCAGCTCAGGTGGTGCGTGTGTGACTGCCAGAGTGGCTCCTGGATGGTCAGACAGGAAAGCTTCCTCAGCACTTTCCTGGTTGCCACTAGGAGATACCTCTTACTCTCCTGTTCTTTTCAGTGTTAATTGCCAAAGGGGTTTGTATACATTTTCTGGAGATTACTATGTGATATGCACATGAGAAAACAAAGAGTGCTTTCCACCCTGACATATCAAGATTTGCCAATATTGTAAAGTTGTGTTTATCCTTTCCTGCAGAAGCATGTTTCTTTTTTTGACCATTCACTTCTGTGTAGCCTTCCAAGGCTTTTATGCAGTCTTGAGCTATTTGAGCTTTTTTTATGAGCCCTTTTTTCCTTCTACACCCCTAACACCGGTATTCCCATTGTCATCATCACTGCGTTTCTATTTGGTTTATTTTACATCTTCCTGTGCACTGATTGAGTTACCTATCTCCT
>NW_016692979.1:0-2083 GCF_001604755.1 Lepidothrix coronata | reverse complement strand
TTTTTTTTCATAGTTTCCTGAAACCTGGTGATCTGCTTTTAAATGTAAGGTAATATCATGGCATGGTTTGGGTCAGAGGGACCTTAAAGACCTTTCTGCCATGGACAGGGACACCGTCTACCAGACCAGGTTGCTCCAAGTCCTGTCCAACCTGGCCTTGGACACTTCCAGGGATGGGGCAGCCACAGCTTCTCTGGGCAACCTGTGCCAGGCCCTCCCCACCCTCACAGGCAACAATTCCTTCCCAATATCCCACCTAACCCTACCTTCTGGCAGTAGGAAGCCATTCCCCCTTGTCCTGTCCCTCCATCCCTTGTCCCAAGTCCCTCTCCAGCTCTCCTGGAGCCCCTTTAGGCCCTGGAAGGGGCTCTAAGTTCTCCCAGGGGCCTTCTCTTCTCCAGGTGAACCCCCCCAGCTCTCCCAGCCTGGCTCCAGAGCAGAGGGGCTCCAGCGCTCGGGGCCTCTCCATGGCCCTATAAAGATAATTAAGTATATTCAATATATTGCATAAGTCTTGAGTCCTTTCTGACCTCCCATTCCTTTCTCCTGTCCTTTCCTGTCCAGTACATGGCAGGTTGTGAGCAATGAGCAGAAAGGCCAAGGATAATGATTCCAATGTCAAGCAGGGCAGGAGCTTCTTCCCCCAGGGCTCCTGGTGAGACCTTGATTCAGCTTGGTCTTGTGGGGTGGAGGTGTCAAACCTCACCTTATTCTGGGCTGGGAAGGAAACTCCTGAGTAAGGGAAAGCCTCGGGCAGGCATTCAGAAGCTCTTTTGTAGTTGACACAGTTCCTCAGTGGTGGAAGGAGGGGGATGCTCAGCCTGGGGTGTGCTGTGTGGGAGGTTTAGACACTCCCCAGTTGCACATTTGTTGTCATTTGTATTTCATCTAAGGAGGAGAGAGGTTAAAATTAATGGTGGCAAAATTTACCAAAGTCCTTGAGTGTTCTTGAAGCTTTGGCATGCAAAAATCAGGTTTGGTTGGTGAGCTCTGAGCCGTCCTCAGGCTGCACCTGAATACTGAACATCCCTCCTTAAACCATTGTACTCAATGAACA
Organism: Lepidothrix coronata; assembly: GCF_001604755.1. Classification (NCBI taxonomy): domain Eukaryota; kingdom Metazoa; phylum Chordata; class Aves; order Passeriformes; family Pipridae; genus Lepidothrix; species Lepidothrix coronata. The sequence continues at coordinate 1,026 of NW_016692979.1, read as the reverse complement.
CTGGGACACGTGCAGAATTACAGAATCCCAGAATGGTTTGGGTTGGAAGGAACCTTAAAGCTCATCTCATTCCACCCCCTGCCATGGGCAGGGTCACCTTCCACTAGCCCAGGTTGCTCCAAGCCCCGTCCAACCTGGCCCCTGAGTGGGGCTGGAAGAGCAGAGCTGAGGCAGAGTGAGAGAGATGTTGGTGATCAAATGATCCCATGTTGGAGAGAGCTTCCTCAGTGGAGCTCCCAGGATCACCCATGGGACTGTCTGATCCTATGATCACCCATGGGACTGTCTGATCCTATTGGACAGGGACTGTCTGATCCTATTGGACAGGATTTTCTTGGAGCAGGACCTCGCTTAAGTCTTGCTGCTTGGCTTTTCCCCTCCCAGAAATGCCTCCTGTGACCTGTGAGCGGGGGCAAAGCTGGCAGAAGGGGCTGCTGGTTTTTCATGGCACTGGCAGGACTGGATTTTAGAGGTGATTTCCTCCCCAAGTCCACAGCAATCTTCTCAAAAGTTCTTTAGGAAGGATCCTCTCCAGGTCCTTGAACCACAATGGCCAAGCCTGTCTTCCTTCAGCTCCCTCCCATGTTCCCGAGGTGTGGGTTTTGTACCTGTGATGAGTGATGAGTCCTGTGTGCTGTGTTAGTGGCTGTCCTAAAGGATTTGGTGTGTCCCCTGTGATACTGAATCTGATTTCCAGCAGCTCTTGGAAAGAGCATGAACTGAAGGACAGCAGGGATAGGTACAGGGCACTGGCCATGGGGGAATCTTGATTTTTTCCCCTCTATGTTCATACTGGAGTACCATTCCTGTAAACTAAACTTCTGGACTAATTTCCTTTCTAAACTCAATTCCTGTAAACTCAGCTTCTGCTCTGGGTTGTCTCCTCTTTGCTGCAGGTGAGACTTGTGGAGGAACAAGAAGAGACTGAGCTGTGATTGAACCAGGAAAGGTTGGACGGTGTCTGAGGATGGTGAGTCCATATCCTATTTCCTCTCTAAAGAAAGACACTGAGGGGCTGGAGCGTGT
>NW_016692978.1:0-2083 GCF_001604755.1 Lepidothrix coronata | reverse complement strand
AAAAAAAAAAGATAAAAGATTTTGGGCTTTGCCAGCACTCCGCTTTGCAGATGCTGCCCTCATCTTGTAAGTAGGGCACAGTGGGAGGCAAGATCCAGTTAGCTCTTAGCACTGAGCTTTCGGCAGACAGCATGAGGTGGGTGTGCTGAGCCTGCCCGGGTGGGCTGCACTCCTGCCTGGGGAGGGGAAAAGGAGCCTGCAGAGGCTGAGTGGATGGTGAGGGGTGCACGGCAGTGAGGGGTGCACGGCAGTGAGGGGTGCACGGCAGCTCGCCTGCATCCAGTGACCCGAGTCAGGGCACGCTGGGGCTTCCTTTCCCCTCCACACTCCATAAGCGTTTTGCAGGTGTGTGTGAACCACAGGTTTGCCCCTGCACTTGTGCTTCCCAACAGGACAGATTGGAAGGATGAGGAGAAGAAGGAGTGGAGCTGCTGCTCCCTGAGCCCAGAATGAGCGCTGTGTTGCTCCCGGAAATCCAGCTGGGATCCACCCACTGTTTACAGAGAAATGTGAATCATCTGTGCAGGGAAGGGAAACACATCAAACTTGTGCCTTTTTAAGCTTTCCGGGCAAGTGAAAGCTGATGAGAGGGCACTTGACTGGGAGCAGACCTGGCTCAGCAGCTGGGGTGCCCCAAGAGTAGATGCCAGGGCTGGCTCTGCGCGGAGAAGTCTGTGTCCTGGGACAGGACACCTGTTTCTACCCCAGCCCACTAAACATATGGATGGCTAAACCCATTGCAGCTGGCAGCAACAGTGCTCTGCTCCCCACTGGTCAGCCCAGGGGGGCTCCAAAGTGTGGTTTTCCAGGGAAATATTCTGGCTGGTGGGGAAGAGGTGATACTTGAAAACAAATGCTTTTCTGTAGACATGGAAGTAGGAAAGCATCTATCTGGATATGGGTTTGCTATAGCAAGGACTGGGCTGCTACAGCTGCCTGAACAAAGAGACCAGAGCCCTTCAAGATAGCCTGGGGTGCTCCACCTGGCCTCCAGAAGGACACAGGTCTGCCAGGATCCTCTGGTGTCTCTGGCAGCCCCCTGGACTGTCTCAGGTGTCCTTTGGTGCTGGGCAGATGCTCAGGCAGCTAAACCAAACCCTCAGCATCACACACAAGAAAATGTTACTTCTATGAGGTGGATGACAGGTGAGCTTTTGCATCTGCCAAGAGCTGTGTTACCTGCCAGCTGTGGCAGCCAGAGCAACTGCTCTCCCCATGGATGTGGCCTTAAACCAAGCTGCCCACTGCTGAGACCTGTGTGCTGTGCCCCCAGGTCTGTAGCAGAAGGGAAAGGTGGATTCAATTAGCACCTGGAGAGCCTTTGGGATGGAGTCTCAACCTCATTAGGAGTCAGCAGCGGGAGACTGTAAGAGCAGACTGAGGACACCTGTGGTCAGCAAATAAAGATCATGGCAGGCAAACCCAGCACCTTCTGTGGCTCTGGGGAATAGCTGGGTCTGTCAGACAGTTCTTCTGTCAGACAGAATAGCTGTCTTCAGACAGTTGCCAGGAGCAGAAGGTGGAGGTAGGTGGGGATACAAGGGGAGAAAGCCCCTAAAATCCAACTGGGATCCTAGACAAGGGTGGAGACAGCTGCTGTGGGGGCGGTAAAGGGCTGCAGCCCTGATGCCACCTTGGCTGCCAACTCAGCTTTGAGCCCCTTTGGGGTTAGTGAGGAAGTAGTGCCAGAGAGGACAGGGGAGCTGGATGATGTGCAAAGTGTTAAAGTGCAGCAGCAGTGAAACTGGAGCAGAGACGCTGAGGAAGCCTGGGTTTCTTTGCATCCCAAGTCAGAGTTGATGCCATTGTTTAAAGGGAAATCTTCTGCACTCATGGCTAAGTTAGAGGAATCAGAAAAGAATGTGGGCTGATGGGGATGTTACCCTTCAATACAAATGCAGGTATGCCAGCCCTGCATGCTGAGGGAACGTTTGTGGCTGGATGGAGCTGGAACAGTAGAAGGTATAGAGGAGAGAGCTTCTGGTCTGGCCCTGGCCCTGCACACAAAGGCAGTTGAAACTAAAAAAAAAAAAAAAAAAAAAAAAAAAAAAGTTGGAAATTAGGAAAAAAAAATGGTGCCCTG
>NW_016692977.1:0-2084 GCF_001604755.1 Lepidothrix coronata | reverse complement strand
TTTTTTTTTTTTTTCCATTTTTTTCTATTTTTTTTTGTTTTTTTGCATTTTTTTCTCTTCTGTTTCAGCTGGGCTATCTGCACAGACTGCATGCAACACACACAAGGTCTACCCGGGGCAGCAGGCAGGGGACGAGCAACAGGTCGTCCGCCGCCCCGGCGCTCCCGATCGCCTGGCCCGGTCACCCTCCGCGGCCCCAGCGGCGGCTCGCCCCCCTCCCCGTGCGCACGGATGTGCCGGCACATATCCAGGCGGGCGCCGGAGCTCTGTGCGGGCCTCCTCCGGCCGTGGGTCATAGTGCCGCGGCATAGGCTGCGGGATAAGGGTCCAGCTGGGGCTTGCCCATGCCCGGCAGGAGGATGTAGGCCAGCGGCGGCTGCAGCCCCGGGCCGGGCCAGGCGCTGCAGTTGCAGGGGATCATGTAGCCCGGGTTACCGGGCGACGGGTGCGAGTGCGTGTGCCCCCCGGCGGCGGCCGCGGCGGCGGCGGCGGCAGCGGCGGCCCCGTGGAAAGCGCCCGCCCCGCCGGCGCCGGGGTAGCCCAACGAGGAGGCGTAGGGCAGCCCGGAGCCCGAGGAAGAGGAGGAAGATGAGATCTCGGCCATTTTGGAGCCCAGGTCCAGCAGGGAGTAGGGGCTGCTGGCGGCGGCGGCGGCGGCGGCAGCGGCAGCGGCGGCGGCCGACTGGGGGAAGAAGACGCGGGCGGCGGCAGCGGCGGCGGCGGCTGCCGCCTTCTCGGGGTTGGCCAGCAGCGACTCGGGCACCAGCCCGCCGGCCGCGCCGCCGTGCAGCCCGCCCGCCTTCAGCCCGTGCGGGTGCTCGTGGTCCGCCACGCCGCCCAGCCCGTAGGGCACGGGGAAGGCGAACTTGTCCTTCTTGAGCAGCGTCTTGGGCTTCCGCCGCGGCCGGTACTTGTAGTCGGGGTGTTCCTTCATGTGCATGGCTCGCAGCCGTTTGGCCTCGTCGATGAAGGGCCGCTTCTCCGATTCAGTCAGCAGCTTCCACTCGGCGCCCAGGCGCTTGCTGATCTCAGAGTTGTGCATCTTGGGGTTCTCCTGGGCCATCTTCCGTCGCTGCGCCCGTGACCACACCATGAAAGCGTTCATCGGCCTCTTGACGTGGTCCACCGGCTTGGACATGGTGTCCCCCTGCCGCCCCGGCGAGCCGCCGCCCGCCCCGCTCTGGCGGCCGCCTCCTCCGGGCTCGTCTCCCGCCTCCTCTTCCTCGCCCCCGCCGCGGTCCGCTCCTTCAAAACCAATCTCGGCGAGTACCCAGTCGCGGCGGCACCGGCTCCTACGGGTGCGGGGCGGCGGTACGCGGTGGCCTCACTCCGGGCGCGGGGCGCTTCCGAGCGGCAGCGGCGCCTCCCCGTCAGGGCGCTGCGGCGGGCGGCTTGGGCGGGACGGGCTCCGCTCCCCGCCTGGGCCTCGGAGCCTGCCTATCTCCGGGCCAGGGCTCTTCCTTGGAGCTCCCCGCAGACGACAGCGCACGGAGTTCAGACGGGATCGCAGAGACGTCTCGACGGCGAGAACGGGAGCCGGCGGCAGGCGAGAGGCGCGGGGCGTGGGGGTCCTCGTTTTGCTGCGGACGCGATGCTCTCCGGCGGTCTCCGGTGAGGCGGGGAGCCCTTCACGGGGCGCCCGTCACAGCCCACCCCGTGCCATCGCCGCCCGCAGAGCTCGGAGGGCAGCCCGCCACGGAACAGTGCGGGGCCGGGCGGGACGGGGCCCGCGGCGGCTCAGGCGCTGCGGTGCGGGCCCTGGGGGGCGCGGGCCGCCCCGCTTACAGCCGCCCCGCTCCGCCCGAGGGGGCGCGGCGAGCACTTCGCTACTCGCACATACTCGCCGGGCGCCCGGCACCGCGGGCCTCCTGGTTCGCGCCGCCGGACAAACTTCCCTAAGTTTCGGCGGGATACGGGGCGCTCCGCCTGCCGTGCAGCTCCCCCTTCTCCGGCAGCCGCCAGGTCTCTCTGGGTTTTCTTGGCCGCCGACTCGGAGGGGCGGCGGGGCGGGCGGGAGCGGCGGGGGGCGGAGGGAGGAGGAGGCGGTGGCGGCGGAGGAGGAGGCGGGGAGGGGGGGACACACC
>NW_016692976.1:0-2088 GCF_001604755.1 Lepidothrix coronata | reverse complement strand
CGGCTGAATCCATGAAATCCCTCCCATGGAATGGCACCGCTTTGGGGGCCGCTGGATTTGGGGCGTCGTGCCGGCGCCGCAAAGCCGCCTTTTCCATTTTGGAATCGGAAATGGAATTCAAATGGAATTTTACGCCCTTTTCCCGGCAGGAACCAGCCCCACTTCCAGCCCTTCTCCGGCGGGAAAGCCCGGAGCTGATGGGACACCCCTGGATACATCCACACCGGGAGAGGGGACAACCCCGCCGCCCAACGCCCCCTTGGACAATGCCACAGGTTGGGATGCTTCCCACGGGAATATACCCCCCTTCTCCCGGGGATAATTCCATCCAGGAAAAGCTCTTTTTCTTTTCCCAGTGGATTTTTTTTTCCTTCTCCCCAAAACTCCTTAGCGACACTCTTCCCACTATCCCAACTTTTCCAGCTAAAAAAAAAAACTTTCTCCCTTCTTTTCCAGCTTCCAGCCGGACCTTGGCCTATTCCATCGGTAAGACGAGCTTGTTTTGGGAAGCAGGGGCTCATTTTCCATATTTTTTAAGCTTCCAAGCCCTCGGGGCCGTGGGAGCTTTTATTCCCTGGGAATGTCACCGAGGTGGGAAGGAGGCAGCACCCAAACTTCTCCCAGGAAAGGAGAATTCCCAGTTTTATCCCTGCCAGGGTGGGGAGGGCACCTTGGGACTGCATCCAAGGTTTTTATGGCTCTTTGTGGAGCTGTTTTGTTTGGAGCTGGGCTGTGCCCTCATCCATGAGCTGGAAGACGCTCATCCATCCCTGTGGCTTTTCCACAGGGTTCCCGGCGCTCCTGCTCACCGGAATCGTGGCCTCCTTCTGCTGCTGCTGGAGGAGGAAAACGTGAGTATTCCCAACCCCACCAGGTCTTCCCGCCCCAGGGACGAGTTTTCCTCGGCCTCTGTGCTTCCCTGAGAGCCGAGGAAAGGCCTTGGAATGCCAGGGATGCTCCTCTTCCCTTCCACAGGCGCCCATGGCAGGGCTACGACGTGACACCCGGGGACATTCCCATGGCAGCTCCGGCCCCTGGGAATGAGGAGGTGACACCCGGGGACATTCCCATGGCGGTTCCCGCCCCCGGGAATGAGGAGGTGACACCCCCCGGGATCGTTCCCACGGGATGAGCGCCCGCAGCCGGGAAACTCGGTGCGCCCGCCAGCCCCAAGGATGCTCCAGGATCCCACGGGAAGCCGGAGGCTTCCCTGAGCGGTGGCACATCCCGGGCTCCACACGGAGCAGCCTCATCCCAAGGGATGCGTGGCTGCTCTTCCCAGCCTGAACCAGTGATTCCCACGGATGGCACGGCTCCAGGTCCCAAGGGTGAGGGGGTTTTCCGGGATCGGGAACAAGGATTTGGAGGAATTGGCCCCCTGTGGATGGTGGGGGGTGGCAGGGAGCGGGATGGGGGGGTCTGTGTCCCAGGGGAGGGGGTGGGATGCTGGGATTCGAGTGTTTGGGATGACGGGATTTGAGTGTTTGGGATAATGGGGTTTGGGATGCTGCGATTTTGTGCTTGGGAGCTGGGATTTGGGTGTTTGGGATGCTGGGATTGGGGTGTTTGGGATGCTGGGACTGGGTGTTTGGCATTTGGGATGCCGGGATTTCAGTGTTTGGGATGCTGGGATTGGGTATTTGGGATTTGGGTGTTTGGGATGCTGGATTTGGCTATTTGGGATGCTGGGATTTGGGTGTTTGGGATATTGAGATTTGGGTGCTTGGGATGCTGGGATTTGGGTATTAGGGATGTCTGAATTGGTGTTTGGGATTTGGGCATTTGGGATGCTGGGATGTGGGTGTTTGGGATAATGGCATTTGGATATTTGGGATATCAGGACTTGGTGTCTGGGATGATGAGGTTTGGGATGCCGGGATGGGGGCATTTGGGATGCCAGGATTTGAGTGTTTGGGATGCTGGAATATGGGTATTTGGGATGCAGGGATGGGGGCCTTTGGGATGCCAGGATGGGGGTGTTTGGGATGAAGCCGAGCTTCCCTGCTCCAAGCAGTGCCCATTCCCTATCCAGCAGCACATCCAGAGCTGCCCAACCGGACACCAACCCCATCCCTAGAGCGGCTTTGC
>NW_016692975.1:0-2089 GCF_001604755.1 Lepidothrix coronata | reverse complement strand
TTTCAGAAAAAGCTATAGTCTTTTTTTTTTTCTGATTTTTTTTTCCACAAAACAGCAAAGTTCTGTGAGGGTTCTGGGCTCCTTAGAAAGTTAAAAATCTTTTTGTCCCCCTTTACATCCATAAATTTTGAGCATAAAATAGGGGCTATTGAGTATATTTTCACTTCTGGACCTAAGTTTTTGTTCACATAGACAGGTGACTATATACTGAAGTACTTGACTGTGCCCATGTTGATATTCTGAGATAGGACTCACATAAAATTATTTCTGAAAATGTAAATCATGATGGTCACACTAGGTAACTTTAGTCACTTAATTTCAGGGGTTACCTTTTACTTTAGGCTGGTGGAGAGAAAGATGCCTGTAGGACTTTGGGCTGTGAACTATTTTTGAGAGGAGATTAAAGTAGGACTGTACTCTAGAAGTGTCTCATCGTATTATCTGTGTATAAGCACTTCTGCAGGAGTATCACAAAATTTCTCTTTGCTTTTATAAATAAAAGTCAAAATCCCAACGATTAGGAAACTAGATGATAATTGGATGTTTTAATGAAAATCTTACTACTATTATACGTTTGAAAAGAGATGTTGGAATTTTTTCCCTAGGTTCCCATTTTCCCCACCCCTGTACCCACCACCCCTGTTTCTTCTGGGATGGGGGGATTTGGGGAGGAGGGGGGACTGAGCAAAGCCGCATGCACCTCCTTTTCTTTTCCTGAGAGGAAGTTTTTTTCCCCACAGGACATCTTGCGGAGGATGGCTGAGAGAGAAAGAGACCGACCCATCTGTGGTGGTATCAGGGCTTGTGACAGGTGCACTTACACTTCTTCCTTCCATATGTTTTCCAAGAACTTTTAGCATCAGTAGAGATAGTAAGTGTTTTCTACAATTCAATTAATGCTTATTACATTTTCCTCCTCATTACATACAGTCAGGTTAATTCTGAGGTGATTGCTATGTGCAGTTGCTTAGCCTGACACAAAGGAAATGCAATAGTAGCAAGCAGAAGAAGAGAAGAAAAAATTTAATCAATTTACAAGGTAAATGCTGTCTTCCATTAATTGAAACTATGAGAGAAATTAAGTGCCCACATGTTCATGGCCAGTGTAGAGTCTTGTCTGTCTTTTCAGTTCTTCCCTTTGGAAATACCAAAATTTGTGCTGAACTTTTTGTGAGCATGACAACTGTTATTTCAAGAGAGAATGTCTCATAGATATACACTGTTAATTCTCATGCCCCAAATGCTTTCCCAAAGGGAACATGAAGTTGCAGGTGGATATCCATGATTGGAGGAGAAACACTTTTAAGCATGTTATTTTAAAAAAAAAGAAAGAAAGACATGAGAAATCCATAAGAAGGGCATTCACATTGCTTATTGAGGGAACTTTGTTTCCCAAAGTCTTCACAAAACCTTTGGTATTATTTAGTATGTCTGCTAGCACAGACAGCATTGCAAAATTAAGTGCTTGAAAATTAAAAAGTGACCAGCTGGCCTTGAACAGTCATCAGTGTTTTGTGTTCTTTTCACAAATTTTGATAAATTGTAGTTCTGAACTTTGCTTACAAGTATTCTATGTTTCAAGTATACCATAGAGGAACGCTTCTTCCTTGTCAAATCTGGTAGAACAGCTTTAATCCATACCCTAATTTTAGGCTACACTCGCTCAAAATTGCACATAAATAAATCTAAGGAAAATCCACCAAGAGTGGGCTTCTTATGCAGCATGGTTGTAGCTGTCATGGCTAGGCTTCGCGAAGGAAGATTTGGGAAGGCTCTATCCACATTTGCTACAGGCTCGCTGGTGGCTTATGAGGCCAATACGTGACAGACATATCCGATTGCAAAAGGCACAGCAGAAAGACTCCTTAGATGGTGTATTCTGCAATGCACGGTTCTTTGTGCGTTGCCTTTTCTCCTCGAGAGTGATCCTGCGGGCGTTCTCAAAGGAGACAGCAGCGTTATAGATGGTGTGTCTCCAGGCCTCCCGATTTGAGGCCAGAGTAGACCAGTTATGGTGATCAATATGGCCAAGGCTGAGATGTTGTTTCAGGGAGTCCTTGTATCTTTTCTTCGGGGCTCCTCTCATGCG
>NW_016692974.1:0-2090 GCF_001604755.1 Lepidothrix coronata | reverse complement strand
AAACCAAAAACAGAAAACAGAAAAACAGGTCTGAACAGACCTGGTAGGACACCTGAGCTGATGAACATGGGACTCATGTGCCTGCTGACTTACACTCTGCAGTGCAGCTCTCTGCCACCTCGAAACACTTCATTTCCTTCCAACTACTTGGACATGTGCCGATCCCTTCCCTTAATAGAGGCAAAATGGAGGGATGCTCAAGAAAGCTACTGAGGGTTTTTGCTGCCCAAAAGTGACCATTCCTGTCATATCAATCCTTCTCCTCACAAAATTGCGTGACATATTTTAAGAATCATCTTTTTATTATTGCAAACAAAGCTTCAGAAAAAGAATATGAATATTTCCAAATCATAACTGAATAAACAGACCAGTAGATCTGCAAAATCCTTGCCTCTACTAATATCCTAAAGCTTCCCAGGGCAGTACAAGGATGAGGAATGTTCACTGGTCCTCACAGTTTGAAGGAATAAATTGAGGTGCCCTGTATTTCTGAGCCACAGAATCCAGCTGGTTTTATTATTTCCATGAACTGCCACTACTTCCCAATTCATTTTTAGATTAAAAAATAAATAGCTAGCCAGTTATTTTTTGCTGGGATTAAGTTTTCCCCCAGAATGAAAAGGGAATTTTCCGGACTGTATTGTAATGTCCAAATCACTGCTAAGAAGGTTACAAAACCATGTGGATAAACCTGCCCAGCTGCAGGTGGACAACTTGTTATTGTTATCAAATAACTCTCCATCAGTCCTGTCTTTCAGCCACTCAACAGCTGCCTTGGTATAAATTACTGAACACATTTTCACTGCCATAAAAATTGGCCAGGGCTATATTTCTGGATTCCAAGAAAGCTTCTGACAGCCAACCATGATACTTTATGTAATAAGTTGTCAGCACACTGTGTATCACCTAACACTGTCACTTGGCTTAGGTCAAAGCTGTCAAATTGCCAACAAAATATTGTTACTAGAAGCACTAAATTTTCTTTTCAGTCTAGTCCTATTGGGGTCCATCAGACATAGTCCTTGGCCTGTTATTGTTTATGCTGTATTTAAATGACCTACCACATGAATATTCATGAAAAACAAAGCTTACATATATGTAGACAACATTGCCAGCAGATGCTGCAGTCACATTTCGAAAAGATCTGTGAACCAGTAGGGGAGGACCGCTTATGGTCTGCTTATGGATTTAAAAGCACATATATAAAATGTTTCAGGTCATCATCATCATCATCAAAACTCAGACTTTGAGCTTCTCTGTTATACTTGCCATTTACATTTAAGTTGTACATTAAATTCACATCGGAGTTATAGGTTTGACCCTTTGACTTTAAAATAAAGATGAAATTTTGAAAACTCATGCAGCCCTGGGCTGATAGGCCAAGAGATGAGAGACACACCTGAGAGGGGAATTTGGGAGCTTGCCTGCCTGGGGTGCAGCTGTGAACTGCCCCAGTGCAGTTGACCCTAAAGGTAGGGAAAGGATGGAATGAGAAGAAAGAGTCCATAATCAGGTATCAGTTGAAAATAGGATACCATAAAGCCTGAATTGTGGGTGCGATGCTCACACTGCAAGGATGGCCTTGTTGAACAGAAACAGTTTTGTCTCTGTTATATAAAAAGAAGACTTGAAGGGAGCAAAGCAGTACATTGTTTTCTGTTTTCTCAAATACCTTTAGTCACCCTTTTAAAAATACAGACTTCCTAAAGCATTCCATACAAACAAGTAGACTCAAAAGCATGAAGGTGTTTTAAGGATGTGTACATGTCCATCATAGCCAATACACCCTGCGAAGAGTGCACTGTCTTGACGCCAGTTTGGCAGCAATAGAGGGAGGTGAGTACCAGTGTCAGTGGGATTTCCTCTTGAACCTTGAAACTCCATCTGTCTGCTTCTAATTTCATGTGCATTGGTGCTGAAACTGTACATTAATGAAACCCATTTAGCATTAGTGGGAGCAATTCTCCTATACTGGAATGAGCAAGAACTGAATCAGGCCCTTGGAGAAAGTACAGCAGCAAGACACTTACATATAATAAGGTATCATGAAAGAGGTTTGGAGAGGTTCGGAGGGGGGAGAGGAGGAGGAG
>NW_016692973.1:0-2090 GCF_001604755.1 Lepidothrix coronata | reverse complement strand
TGTTTGGTGGTGTAAGTAATGAAATAATATCCACCTTGATAGAATACTTTGGAATTATTGTCACGATAATCAGGGTTGTCTGGCAGTATGAACAGTATGGACTCTTTAGTTCTTTGGATTTCCCTGTGGCTGTTCTTCCTTCAGTTAGAGACCGTTTTCTTCTCTTTACTCCCCTGTGCACTTAGCTGAATACCAGCAACCAGTATCTCACTGCGCTGAAGGGTGAGAGAGGCTGCCAAAGTACAAATTGCGGCCAAGCTGAGTTATTAAATCTGTAGGATTATGTAGTCTGACTAATCCACAAGTAATCCCTGTCCTTCTGCTGCAGGCTTACCGATACCTCACCCCATATACCCCCATCTGCATTGCAAAAGCTGTGAAGAACGCATCGGAAACAGAAGGCATGAGAAGAGCACATGTAAGTGAAGCCTTGAGAGTCTCCTTGCACATGGCGACAGGTTTGCTTTATGTTTAGGGAAAGAAATTACATTTTCCTTTCAGTTTTAATGTTATGGATAAAAAGCAAACAAGAATTTGGATGACAGGATAAAAAAGGCTTTCTGTCAGACATCCACTGCTGTTGAAGCAGGTTTTTTGCTTGTTTTGCATTCCCTTGAAGAACAACATTTGCAATAGTGTGAGGAAACAGCCTTGCTCTGTTGGAAGACCACGCAGACTTGAGAAGTGTTGTTTGGAGTGTGGGCCCTTAAAGGGATGTTCTTTCCCCTTTGCTAGTTCTGTTTTCTTTGTCAGTGGAGTCTTAAAATTGTTATCACTTGAATAAACAGAGCTTAAAGAACACAGAGACATTCTTCAACACATGGTGCAAAACACAGGCCAAGATGTTCAGAAGCAACCAGTGTCCTCAAAGCTCTCTGTTATTGTCTCATCATCATGACATTCTGGAAACAAGGTTGATTTCCAAGGAAGCTTCATATTTTCAAGCAAAGAAGCTGCCTGTGAAATAGGTTTGTGGTGGGACTGAACTTTTCTTTCCTGTTAATTTTTAAGCAGCAGTTTTCACAACAGGAGAAATGTGCCAGTTAAAGCAGGGTTGGCAATTCTGGGCTTGTCCCATATTTTCTTTTAGGTTCTTGGGAACTGTTACTTTCTGTTTCAATGCTTTTTTTCTTCCTGTTAGTTAAGAGGAAGTAAAAATAGTTGTACTGAGCAGAGACACTTTGTCACCTGCCACCTGAGGACAAAGTTGTGCCTTGCTCTTGTACATGTGCCTCCTGCTTCTTGCCCCTGCATGCTGCAAGCATGTAGTAAAAAAGGAACAAAAATGGGGGTCATCATGCAAGAGAACCAGAAGCTGTGTGACAGAGGCTGTGTGGTGCCCATGTGCCCAAAGGACATGTTCCCCTGTCACATCACCAGATGTGTTGTGTGGTTACCTTCTGCTATCTGAAATGCCAAATCGTGTGTGTTGAAGCAAAAGAGTCTTGAAAGTCTTGAGTGAGGTAAAGCCAGTATTTGCTGACTACTTGGTAATTCTTCATGGTAAGATATGTCCCAGCAGTAAACCTTTATTAATGTTTATTTAGCTGTCCAGATACATTTCTGGTGCTTATAATAATTACAGGATGCAAAAACCTGAAAATACCTCTTAGATCATCTATTAGTTTGTGTTTTGGAAACTTGCAGGTTTGTTTTGCGTCAAAACCTGTTTATACTGGGGCTCAATAAATCTTTTTTTCCCCTCAATTCCCTTTTCTTGTGCTTATTTTAACATAGATTAAAGATGCTGTTGCCCTGTGTGAGCTCTTTAACTGGCTGGAAAAGGAGGTATTGTATTATTTTTTTAACTTGAAGGTTTTATTGGTGTGTAAAATTATTCATTGGCATAAAATTTTTGCTAGTCTTTATAGTGCTCTTGCTAAAAGTGGGGAAACAGCTGGGGGTTCATCTGGTGGAGTTTTTTTGGTGTGATTCTTTTTGGTGTGGATTTAAATAATTCTTTTATCTAAGGCTGAATGAATTTTTTTGAAAATATGCTCCCATTCATTTTACACAGACCAAAGCTAGAATAAGTGAGGAATGACCTAAACAGGCTTAGTGTAGCGTTGATACTGTCTTGTGCTTGTTTG
>NW_016692972.1:0-2092 GCF_001604755.1 Lepidothrix coronata | reverse complement strand
TGTGAACTGAAGAACAGACCATTGGTTGGTAACTTGTACGGAACCATTTGAATGTACACAGACAAAAGATATAGCAAGGAACTGCATAGTTTCAGGCAGAAGAATGACTAATAGCTATAATGAAGTCATATATCAAGGGTGTAAGTCTTTACAAACAAGTATTAGAGATTTATGTTAGGAACAGGGGCAGGATAACTTATGCCAGAGAAGACATTTTGGTAGATGTGAATGCCTTGGGATAGTGAAAGGGAAGTTCACAGGGACAGCGAGAGATGAGATAAGCATATAGTACTAGAAAAGGGAAAAGTTAGAACAACAGCTTATGTTTGAAATTTATAGATTGTGCTCTCATTTCCTACTTGTATCAAGTACAGAATGATGACACAGAAAGGCTGACAAGCTTACTGTCTGCTCTACATCAAAGTGAACATATAGAACTGACGGAATGAGAAGATAGGGTACCTGTGTGCACAGATAAAGCTCCAAAGGCACACAGAAGCACGGGCCAACAGTATATACAGACGTGTGGCCTCCGGGGCGCAAAGGGAAGGGTGGATGACACTCGGAGCGCGCACACACGCCAAAGCAAAGAAGGCAGAGAAATGCGTAGGCACACACACCTGCGGGCAGGTGAGCAATGACAACAGCTGGCCGGCCACGGCGTTGCCTCAGCGCAGAGGGCGAAGCAGCGGGGACACGGGGCTCGCAGGGAGCCGCCGGCAAACCCTCCCAGGAGCCTGCCCGTGCGAGGAGACATCCCCGCGCGCGGGAAGCCGTGGCAGGAGGGCGGGCTGGGCGGCAGGAAAACATGGCAGGCAGTGTGCCCTCGCGCTGGGAGAGCGCCCGAGCGGCGATGCAAGAGCGCGGCGGGGCCGGAGCGCGGAGGGGAGGCGGGAGCCCTCCCGGGGAGGCGGGAGTCCCCCGGCCCCAGGCCCGGGCACACAGACCGGCCGCCGTCTCCTCCCCGCAGTTCGCGGGCGCCGCAGCAGGACGGGCCAGCGGCGGGTGGAGGCGGGCGAGCAGCGCCTGTGGCGGCCCGGCCCGGCCCGGCCCGGGCGCCCTGTCAACCTTCCTCCCGCCGCCCTGGACACCCGTAGGGACGGCAGGGGTCACCCCGGTCCCGCTCCACTCACCCTTCGCTGGAGGTCTCCTCCTCGGCCATGGCGGCGGCGCGGCGGCCGGGAGCTGACAGCGGAGGAGCGGTGGCGGTGGCCGGGAGCGCAGCGAGGGACAGCGCGACGGCGACAGCACCAGCCATCACGGGCTCCTCCCTCTTTTCCTCCCTCCCGCTTGCCCGCCCGCCGCCTGCGTCAGACCCGCGGGGCCGCCCAGCCCGGAGAGTGGCCGCCCCGAGAGCTGCCGTGGGCGGCCGGGCGGCCCCGGTGCCGTGTGTGCGCGTCGTGCGGCCTCAGGGAAGGGTCCCACCGAGAGGGGAGGGGGTCTCGGGCGCTTCCCACCTGCCTGCCAGCGGCCTGGCTGGAGTAAGGCTCCCGGTGGTAGGACCCGTGTCCCGCTGCCTGATCCCGGGATGACGCCCTTGAAGAAGGGCCGCGGCTTCCCGGCCAGGCAGAGGGTCGTCTGTGCCCCGTGAGACCTGCGTCTGGGGCGCACTGTGCATATGTGTACAGAGTGTGGTGTGTACACACTGTACACTGTGTACATTGTACATACATACTGTGTACAATCACAGTTTGTCTATACATGTACATACTGTACTGTGTACACACTGTGCACTACACTGTACGTAGATACTGTGTACATATGTGTACACACTGTACATACTGTCTACATATCACAGTTTGTACATATGTGTACACACTGTGTACACACTGTATGTACTGTGTATCACAATATGTACATATGTGTACACATTGTACTTTGTACATGCTGTACACAGTGTACACACTACATACTGTGTATGTATCACAGTGTGTTCATGTGTACACACTGTACCGTGTTACGCACTGTAGAATGTACATGGATACTGTGTACGTATGTGTACACATTGAACATAGTCTGTACATGCCTACCAAGGGAGAGTGTTCCCCGCTGCCTCCACAGGGAGTAATGTACAGGTGGGACACAACACCTG
>NW_016692971.1:0-2093 GCF_001604755.1 Lepidothrix coronata | reverse complement strand
AGGTACATCTAGGAAAATACTGTGATGGTAAAATCTCTTTGGTTTGTGTTTGAGTTTGGGTATAATGAGGAAACCTCATCTCAAAAAGTGAAAAAGGAACTAAAACTTACAAAAGAGAGGCATGCTGCAGTCTGTGAAAAACCAGTGCAATTCCAGAAGGGAACAGAGCAAACTTATGGCTGAGGGTTTTATCAGCACCCTGAAAGATTGGCATGTCTGCACTGGCTTTTTTGGTTCTACCACCTTCAAATGGTGGATAGAGAATCAAACACTTCCTCCAGTGTATTTCCACTTTCCCAAACTTTCTCCAAGTTCTGATAGAATCATTAACTCACTGTGTCCTCTCAGGTGTTAAGGCCACCATGGCACTATTATAAGAAGGAACAAGAGGGCTGGCAGGCCAGGTTTCCTCAGGTGAGGGCTACCAGCTCGAACTGAGCCCAGCATAGAGGAGAGATGCTTCCTCAGGGGTGGTTTGGCATGGCCTCCCTCCCCCAGCACAGTGAGTAAGCTGTCTGTGTGCGAGACAGAGAACTGTCGGGAACCTGAGCAGACAAAACAGCATGAGATGAATCAAACAAAATCACCTGCTGGGTTGGGATCTGCAGCCTCTACAGCTCTAAAACCTCTGAGTGTTGAGATAAGGGAAAAATAACTCCTTGGGTGCCATCAATAGATATTTTATTTGTTAAGAAGCAATGTAATGTAGCTATCAAACTGAAAACTGCCCCACAGATATACTGGAAATATCCTGTAACATGTTCAAATGCACGTAAAGCATTTAGTCCACATCTAATTTTGTCCAATACTGACATCAGCATCCAAGGAATATCCACCTCGAGGGGCTGGATTTGGGAATGCCCGCCCACACCCCTGATCTGCCCAAGGCATCATAGTAGAGTAAGAGGAGGCATTTGCTCTTATGCTCTAGAAGCACAACCCTGTGCTGTGTAGTGTGTAACCCAACCACAGCTACAGGCCCCCAGCAGTCCCATCTCCAGAGCCAGCGTTGTCACGGCCACATTGCCTGTCTCGGATCTCGGAGCCCTGCACTGGAAGGAGAATCTGCTCTCACAGCTGTTAGGTCTGTGTATAAACCAACTCACTCATCTCTCCCATGGAATTTAGGGGATATTACAGTTCCTACTGTGCCCTCATGACACCACAGAAAAGTATGAACTCACTGTTTGCCCTGGCTTAGAGACAGAGAACTGAAACACAAGAGGAGTATCTGGATGAGAGTCAGGCGGGAAGTCCCTGGCAGACCAAGGAACTGAACCCACTTCTTCCACCTCCTGCCCTGCTGTCTGAGTTCTGGCCAGCTTCCCAGGCAGGGAGACTGTCCCAAAAACCACCACAGACCCCTGGAGATGAGCTCAGGGGGCCAGTGTTCAGTTGGGTGCCCCTACAAGTGAACAGGGCTGAACCTCCCCATCTCTGCCAAGGCAACAGGAAAATTGCCTGACTCAGGTTTGCTGCTGGCTAATTACAAACTGGAGAAGTGAAATGCACTCCTTTGCCCTTGGCATCTGATTTAGAGAGAGCAAGGTCATTAAAATCCTGACTGCAGTAGATCAGCCCTGAGCACAGCATGAGATACCTGACATGAAAGGAGGCCAGCAGAGCCTGCCCAGGTGGCTCCTCTGGTGCTGCTGAGCTGGGACTCCTCTGCAGCTTCACACAGTGCCAGAGGCATCTTGGCCTGGGCAGTGAAGGGGAAGAGAAGGATGAGATCTGTTATACAGTTAGGAATGGGATTCTGGAAGATGCCTCCATGAGGAGATAGGTGATATGGAAGAAGGTTAGAGATTTAGGTGGGTTGAAAAGATACTGGGACTCATTATTTTTCTGAGCATCCCTCCCACAATTTCCTCTCCTGAAATTTCCCTTCACTCCCCACCTCAGTGGGAAACACCACTCAGTTGCAGAGCCCACAGCTCAGGAGTTGCATGAGAAGCTTTGAAGTCCTGTGAATGTAGGACTATTTATTGTCTTACACCATCATCTTGAAGATATGGGTACTTTACCTTCTTGAACATACTCATTCACAGTAAAGAGGATACTGGAAAAATCCTGTGGGTGAAGATCTAGAA
>NW_016692970.1:0-2093 GCF_001604755.1 Lepidothrix coronata | reverse complement strand
GGAGGGGATCTGGGGGGCAGGAATGATTCCGGGATCTATGGATCGGGATGGGATCTATGGGGCAGGATGGGATCTATGGGGCAGATCCAGGGGAATCTGTGGGGCAGGATGGGATCTATGGGGCACATCCGGGGGATTTATGGGTCGGGATGGATCTATGGGGCAGGATAGGTCTGTGGGGCAGGATGGGATCTGTGGGGCAGGATGGGATCTATGGGGCAGGATGGGATCTATGGGGCAGATCCAGGGGAATCTGTGGGGCAGGATGGGATCTGTGGGACCTATGGGTCAGGGTCTATGGGTCACAGGATCTAGGAGGCAGGATGGGATCTATGAGGCAGGATCTATAGGGCAGGGTGGGATCTATGGGGGAGGATGGATCTGTGGGTTGGGATGTGTGGGTCACAGATCTCTGGGGCAGGGACGAGGAGCACCGTGGGGCAGGATGGGATCCGGGGGGGCAGATCCAGGGGATTTTTGGGCTCTATGGGGCGGGGATGATCTATGGGATCTATGGGGCAGGATGGGATCTAGGGAGCAGATCTATGGGATCTATGGGTTCTGTGGGGCAGGATCTCTGGGTCACAGATCTATGGGGCTGCCCCATAAGGATGAGGAGCGGATCCAGGGGATTTTTGGGATTTATGGGGCAGGATGAAATCTGTGGGGCAGGATGGGATCTGTGGGATCTGTGGGGCAGATCCATGGGTCAGGATGGGATCTATGGGGCAGGATGAGATCTGTGGGACAGGGATGATCTGTGGGATCTATGGGGCAGATCCAGGGGATTTTTGGGATCTATGGGGCAGGGCTGATCTGTGGGATCTCTGGGGCTGCCCCCCAGGGACGAGGAGCGCTGTGGGGCGGAGCAGTGGCTGTGGGTCAGGATGGGATCTGTGGGGCAGATCCAGGGGATTTATGGGATCTATGGGGCAGGATGGATGTATGGGTCAGGATCTATGGGGCAGGATGGGATCTGTGGGGCAGGATGGGATCTGTGGGGCAGGATGGGATCTGTGGGGCAGGATGGATGTATGGGTCAGGATCTGTGGGGCAGAATAGGATCTATGGGGCAGATCCAGGCGATTTATGGGATCTATGGGGCACAGGATGTGTGGGGCAGGATCTATGGGCTCTATGGGATCTGTGGGGCAGATCCTGGGGATGTATGGGATCTATGGGGCAGGATGGATGTGTAGGTCAGGATCTGTGGGTCAGGATGGATCTATGGGGCAGGGATGATCTATGGGGCAGATCCAGGGGATTTATGGGGCAGGATGGATCTATGGGGCAGGATGAGATCTGTGGAGCAGATCCAGGGGATTTATGGGATCTATGGGGCAGGGATGATCTGTGGGGCTGCCCCACAGGGACGAAGAACGCCGTGGGGCGGAGCAGTGGCTGTGGCTCAGGATGGGATCTGTGGGGCAGGATGGGATCTATGGGTCAGGATGGGGTCTATGGGGCAGATCCAGGGGATTTTTGGGATCTATGGGGCAGGATGAGATCTCTGGGGCAGGGCTGATCTGTGGGATCTATGGGGCTGCCCCATAGGGACGAGGAGCGCCGTGGGGCCGAGCAGTGGCTGTGGGTCAGGATGGATCTATGGGGCAGGGCTGATC
Organism: Lepidothrix coronata; assembly: GCF_001604755.1. Lineage (NCBI taxonomy): Eukaryota > Metazoa > Chordata > Aves > Passeriformes > Pipridae > Lepidothrix > Lepidothrix coronata. The sequence continues at coordinate 471 of NW_016692970.1, read as the reverse complement.
TGTGGGATCTGTGGGGCAGATCCAGGGGATTTTTGGGATCTATGGGGCAGATCCATGGGATCTATGGGGCAGGGATGATCTATGGGATCTGTGGGGCAGATCCAGGGGATTTATGGGATCTGTGGGGCTGCCCCCCAGGGACGAGGAGCGCCGTGGGGCCGAGCGGCGCCGGGAGGAGAAGGCGAAGAAGAAGCTGGAGCGGGATGGGATCTGTGGGGCAGATCCATGGGATCTATGGGTCAGGATGGATCTATGGGGCAGGATGAGACCTATGGGGCAGGGCTGATCTGTGGGATCTGTGGGGCTGCCCCATAGGGACGAGGAGCGCCGTGGGGCGGAGCGGCGCCGGGAGGAGAAGGCGAAGAAGAAGCTGGAGCGGAAGAGCCGCCGCGAGGAGGAGGAGGAGGAGGAGGAAGGGGGCGAGTGGGAGAAGGTCAAGTGCGGAGTCCCCCTCGTCAAGGTGGGGGGCCC
>NW_016692969.1:0-2094 GCF_001604755.1 Lepidothrix coronata | reverse complement strand
TCCCCTTCCTAATCTCTTATTTCTTTAACATTTCAGTTCAAGGGGTTATTTTTGTTATTGCTGCTTTTGTTGTTACTATTATTATAATTATTTTCCAGAATAGACAAATTCTGTCTAAAAGGGGTCTTCCTAATTTTGAGCTTCAGTGTGTTCTTCATTGTGACATTAATATTCAGCTTGTTTACATAGCTACTGCTGATTAATACCTTTGTGTGTGATAAACTGATCAATTGAGAAAATATTTCATAACTCTACAGCTAAACACTCATGCTGTTTGCCAGTCAACATTCATAGGAAGATTGCAGCCATAAAAACAAAGAAACAAGCAAGAAATCTACCTGCTAAACCTAAGTTTTCATTTATGGGAAAAAAATGTAGATGTTTCTGAACCGTGTCTCAGGGTTCCTGATGGTTTGCCTCATTTCACTTATAGGCTTCATTAAGAATAGCAGCTCAGTGCCTCTTTCCCCAGCCTTTATCACTTGTTTCTTTATTTTTCATCTTTTTTCAAATTGCTCCTTGTGCTTTGCTTTTGTCTCTCAGGACCTCTTAAAACCACTTACCATTTTTTACATTGTTGTCACTCCATTTTTATTTGTATAATTTTAAATATTCACTATCCTGTAATAATGATAGTATGTTCCTTTCACAATCTTCAGGTTCATAATGAAAATTTTATACGTCATTTTAATATGATTTCCTAAGGAAATTAAATTTATATGTTCATATTCTTTTACAGCTTGTGTTTCCCTAGTAACCAAATTTGAGAGATAGCTAAGAATCTCAAAGTTAATTATATTTTTATAAATTCAAAATTAGTAATTGCTCAAAGAAAAAAATTTAAAATAAGTGACCCCAGCAGGAAAAAAGTTTAAAAGTTGAGTCTACTATGATCTATTGGCAGGTCACAAGCCACTTAATACAGATAAAACAGAAGAGTGTTTTGTGAAGGTTCACAAAGATGAAGGTTCTTCAAAGCTCACCAGTTCTGAGTTTTAAAGCTTTAAACATTTCTTGTAATCTCTTTAATTGGAAATGTTGGGACAGCTAATAAATAACTCAGATGAAGTAGTAGATACCTTTCTGTATTTCTCCTTGCAATTCTATAAACACTTAAGCCAAAAATCTTGTATTCTAATCTTTAGAATTTACCCTCCTTAAAAACAGAGTATATAGAATTCATTGACAGTCACCTTTCAAAGGTAGAAATGAATACTGTATTAAGTATTCAAGATAAATATGGCTGTAGACCCAACAGTCTACACATATTAGTGAATTTTAAAAGGTTCTAAAATTCCTAATGTCTATGTTTAATAAAGAAATAAATTGAGCAATGAAGATGTATTAACTCCTCTTGGAGAAAAGCAAAACCAGATTTTTGGGGGGCCAGGTGTCTGACAAGAAAGTTTTGGGATAGGGATGCTATCTGCCATACAAAAGAATAGAGCATGCAATTTTCTGAGTTCTGTAAATAAATACGAGATTTACCTGTCTGGTAAATCTTGTTGGATCCCTGCTTTTAGGTAAAGGCATACCCTTTACCTAACATACAAGTGACTTCACTGAAAGTTTATACTGATAGTCTGTTTTCTCTATTCTGCTTCTACCACCATTTGTAATCATTGTGAAGTACAACAAAGAAAATCATAGAGTCGTAGAACTGTTTTGATTGGAAAAGACCTTTCCAATCATCAAGTCTATTTGTTAGCTCAGTACTGCCAAGTCCATCATTAAATACTTGATCCTAAAGCAGCAAGACATAACCTTGGCTTTCTAATCAATTGCAAGGATTATGGCTCTATTAAACATAGGTGAAAACATAAAGGATGGTTCTGTTGACAAATAACTGTATGTGCCACTTTGGATACACCAGACTAAGGGCATTTAAGGCCCTTGAACGAAGCTGGAGCCAAAAGACAGGATCAGTGTCCTTCACTAACTGTTCCACCTAGACAGTCTAGCATAGCTGGCAACCTGGCAATAGTTATACTTCAGAATACTAAAGCTTGATCTAGAACAAAGGTCTCTTTGTAACCTTTCAATACTGTGAGCAGAAAAGGTCTATGGCAGATTTTGGAACCCTTAGGTTGTCCC
>NW_016692968.1:0-2095 GCF_001604755.1 Lepidothrix coronata | reverse complement strand
GACCTGATTTGCAATTCATGTTTTACCTGCATTATGAATTTAATTCCTACAGCACAAACCCTAAGGCTGAAGTCCTAAAACTATTGGTCATGGCAGTAGAAACTCCACACCCCTGACTTGCAACAACTGTTTTGAGGGTCAGCTCCAGTGCAAGGCTTAGTCCTTGGCTGTTCCACTGGATTAATCTCAGTTCCACTCAGGACAGCGTTTTGGGCAGTCATCAGTTAAGACCATTCCACTCAAGGCACTGAAAAGACACCCCCCTATAAAATGTGAGGTTCCTGTTTGAAGGGAATGGGCCAAGACTTTCACTGCAGTTATTGAAATTCGTGGTGATAACCCTTATCCATTTCAGTGAGGGTAAAACTGAGCCAGGGCAGAGCACAGCTTATCCACTGGTCTGTATCAGCAGCCAGCTCTGCTGCAAAAGACCTCAGTAACATCTGCAGGGGCTGAATGCTCACTTACCATTTAATTTAGAGTCGAATCTCCAAAGTCACATTTGAAAAAATGTCAAAGAGCTACGCTGATTAAATCAGATTTCCAAATAAAACAATTACACCCACGTACATCAAATTAGAGAGCAGGGGAAGAACCTAAACTCCACAGCCATTTACAACGTGCAATTGTTTTCAATACCTGAAAATTATATTGATCTTAAAGCTAAATAAAGTTCCTTACCCATGCTATATTTTGCTTTGGTACATGTTGTTCTTTTCAATATTTCATAGACCTGCAGGAGCAAAATAAAAGAAAGGAAAGGGTTACTCCAGGCGCTGCCAGTGAAAAAGCACAATCTTTCTGTGCACAGCTCCAATATTGGCAAAACCAAGATGTCAATGAAGTCATCATTCTTTACTAAAAGTCACGGCATTCAGGAGAGCGGGGCTTGGAGCTTTCCACGCCGAGTTATCCGTGCAGGGGAGAAATGCTTAACTAAATAGCCAGCTACCAAGAGAATTGATCGGGGGAAACGGGGCTGCATCTACCCAAAAATGCTATTTTTGCTTGTGTTAGGCATTGACTGAAGATCGGGAGCCCTCTTCTACCCAGACCAGCTCCTCCTTCGCCTCCAGTGGCACAGGCTGGCCCCAGTCCAAGGGCTCCAGCGGAGCTTCGGTCTCACGGCGTGTACACAGCACGCAGCCGTTTATCAAACGGGACTAACACGGGCTGACCTTAACATTTCTGAGCCTGCCTGACCTCAGGGGCAAAACAGACGTATTTATTTTGGGATTTATTGCATTTATTGTCAAATAACCTTTGCACGGCTCAGCGGGCTGCCCCAGAGGTCGAGCTCTGGGCTGCTCCCGGGCAAGGCAGGCACCCGGCCGGCACGAGGCTGGCAGGGCAGCAGGCAGCACAGGAAAATCGGGAGCAAAAGCATCTGCTGCCCACTGCCTGGTCTGTTCAAGGAGTCAGGGACTGGTTTCCTGACTGGTGCTAACTCAGCTGCTGCCCAATTCATGTGAGGGAGCAAGTGAGGGCACCCGGGGCAAGCCCCACAGCTCATCTGCCTGTTGTCTTGTAACCCCGGCGAGTTAAAGGGCTGTCACAGAGAGATTTCCACTTGTAAGTTCTTTTTATTTTCTTTTTTAATAACTAAAAGGTCTTGGGCTTAGTTTCTATCCAGCAAAGGCTCACGGGTAGTGACTAGATTCCTGCTCACTCTGCAGTAGGCGGAAGGGTCAATATTTGCACTGTGGTTCAAAAATACGTATGAGGGAGGCAGGAGAGAACTTTTAAGAAAGAAGAATACAAATAGAAAGGAACACAGGATAAAATGGTGTTGGGAAGCATTCAATATGCCCTTCATTGCTGGGTGATTTTTACAGGGATTTAAAACAAAGCAGCACACCACCAGCATTACTGATATATGTCCAGTGTTCCTTGAGTGGTTTAAAAAAACCCTGTCCCTCCTCTTCCTCTCAGCCTCTGCTACAAGCTACTGTTTCAGTCCATCTTTTAGTTAGTCTTGCTCACCCTCTTGTCATACAGTGCCATTTTGTCTTTCTGTCTTGCTCAGCCTGCTATCACAAATTTTAACTCTTCACTTGCTCCCTTAAGTTCCTTCTACTTACAAGGAAGTAGTACT
>NW_016692967.1:0-2095 GCF_001604755.1 Lepidothrix coronata | reverse complement strand
CTCTCACCACTCCCTGGTTTCTGGGGGGGTTTCTCCCTCCCTGCCCTTTCCCCCTGGGAATGTTTTCCCGTTTTTCCCGGGCTCTCACCGCTCCCTGGTATCTCGTGTTGTTTCTCCCCCCCCTTTCCCCCTGGGAATGTTTTCCCAGTTTTTTTTGGGCTCTCACCACTCCCTGGTTTCTCAGGTGGTTTCTCCCCCCCTGCCCTTTCCCCTGGGAATGTTTTCCCGGTTTTCCGGGCTCTCACCGCTCCCTGGTTTCTCAGGTGGTTTCTCCCCCCCCTTTCCCTCCGGGAATGTTGTCCCAGTTTTACGTTTTCCCGTTTTTCCGGGCTCTCACCACTCCCTGGTTTCTGGGGGGGTTTCTCCCCCCCTGCCCTTTCCCTCTGGGAATGTTTTCCCAGTTTTTTTGGGCTCTCACCGCTCCCTGGTTTCTCAGGTGGTTTCTCCCCCCCCTTTCCCTCTGGGAATGCTTTCCCCGTGGGAATGTTTTCCCGTTTTCCCGGGCTCTCACCTCTCCCTGGTTTCTGGGGGGGTTCCTCCCTCCCTGCCCTTTCCCTGGGAATGTTTTCCCGGTTTTCCGGGCTCTCACCGCTCCCTGGTTTCTGGGGGAGTTTCTCAGGTTGTTTCTCCCTCCCCCCCCATTCCCTGTGGGAATGTTTTCCCGTTTTCCCGGGCTCTCACCGCTCCCTGGTTTCTGGGGGAGTTTCTCAGGTTGTTTCTCCCTCCCCCCCATTCCCTGTGGGAATGTTTTCCCGGTTTTCCGGGCTCTCACCACTCCCTGGTTTCTCGGGTGGTTTCTCCCCCTCCCTTTCCCTGTGGGAATGCTTTCCCCGGGAATGTTTTCCCGGTTTCCCGGGCTCTCACCGCTCCCTGGTTTCTGGGGGGGTTCCTCCCTCCCTGCCCTTTCCCCCGGGAATGTTTTCCAGGTTTTTCCGGGCTCTCACCGCTCCCTGGTTTCTGGGGGAGTTTCTCAGGTGGTTTCTCCCCCCCTGCCCTTTCCCCCTGGGAAAGTTTTCCCGTTTTTCCGGACTCTCACCGATCCCTGGTTTCTGGGGTGGTTTCTCCCTCCCCTTTCCCTCTGGGAATGCTTTCCCCCTGGGAATGTTTTCCCGTTTTCCCGGGCTCTCACCGCTCCCTGGTTTCTGGGGGAGTTTCTCAAGTGGTTTCTCCCTCCCTGCCCTTTCCCTGGGAATGTTTTCCCGTTTTTCCGGGCTCTCACCGCTCCCTGGTTTCTCAGGTGGTTTCTCCCCCCCTTTCCCTCCGGGAATGCTTTCCCTGGGAATGTTTTCCCGTTTTCCCGGGCTCTCACCGCTCCCTGGTTTCTGGGGTGGTTTCTCCCCCCCTTTCCCTGTGGGAATGCTTTCCCTGGGAACGTTTTCCCGGGCTCTCACCGCTCCCTGGTTTCTGGGGGAGTTTCTCGGGTGGTTTCTCCCTCCCTGCCCTTTCCCCCTGGGAATGTTTTCCCGGTTTTCCGGGCTCTCACCGCTCCCTGGTTTCTCAGGTGGTTTCTCCCTCCCTGCCCTTCCCCTGGGAATGTTTTCCCGTTTTCCCGGGCTCTCACCGCTCCCTGGTTTCTCGGGTGGTTTCTCCCCCCCCTTTCCCTCCGGGAATGCTTTCCCTGGGAATGTTTTCCCGTTTTTCCGGGCTCTCACCGCTCCCTGGTTTCTGGGGGAGTTTCTCAGGTTGTTTCTCCCTCCCCCCCCATTCCCTGTGGGAATGTTTTCCCGTTTTTCCGGGCTCTCACCGCTCCCTGGTTTCTCAGGTGGTTTCTCCCCCCCCTTTCCCTCTGGGAATGCTTTCCCTGGGAATGTTTTCCCGTTTTCCCGGGCTCTCACCGCTCCCTGGTTTCTGGGGGAGGTTCTCAGGTTGTTTCTCCCTCCCTGCCCTTTCCCCCTGGGAATGTTTTCCCGTTTTTCCGGGCTCTCACCGCTCCCTGGTTTCTGGGGGAGTTTCTCAGGTGGTTTCTCCCTCCCTGCCCTTTCCCTCTGGGAATGTTTTCCCGGTTTTCCGGGCTCTCACCACTCCCTGGTTTCTGGGGGGGTTTCTCCCTCCCTGCCCTTTCCCCCTGGGAATGTTTTCCCGTTTTTCCCGGGCT
>NW_016692966.1:0-2097 GCF_001604755.1 Lepidothrix coronata | reverse complement strand
CAGACCTTTGAGATGCAGTCATCATCACCTTGTATAAGAAAAAAGGAGATAAATCAGACTGTTCAAATTACCATGGTATTACTCTGTTCTCCATTGCTGGCAAAATCCTGGCAAGAATACTTTTGAACAGACTAATACCCGCTATAGAAGAAGGAATTCTACCTGAAAGCCAATGTGGTTTCAGAGCCAACAGGAGTACCACGGACATGGTGTTTGTTCTCAGACAACTGCAAGAGAAGTGTAGGGAACAGAAAAAAGGTCTCTATGTAACCTTTGTTGATCTCACCAAGGCTTTTGATACTGTTAGCAGAAAAGGTCTATGGCAGATTTTGGAACGTTTAGGATGTCCCCCCAAGTTCCTTAAAATGATCATCTCACTCCATGAGGATCAACCTGGCCAAGTCAGATATGGTGATGCACTTTCTGAGCCCTTTCTAACTACCAGTGGTGTGAAACAAGGCTGCGTTCTCGCACCAACCCTATTCACAATCTTTTTCAGCATGATGCTCCAAAGGGCTACAGCAGACCTCAATGATGAAGATGGTATTTACATTTGATATCGTATTGATGGAGGCCTATTCAACCTAAGGTGACTGAAGGCCCACACTAAGACCTTAAATGATCTTGTCTGGGAGCTGCTCTATGCTGATGACACCGCTCTCGTCACCCACACAGAAGTAGCTCTGCAGCGTTTAACATCCTGCTTTACAGACGCTGCTGATCTTTTGGGGCTGGAAGTCATCTTAAAGAAAACAGAGGTCTTCTATCAACCTGCACCTCAGGAAGTCTTCCATCATCCCCATATCACCATTGGTCAATCAGTGGTTAAATCAGTCCAGCAGCTTAGTTACCTAGGCAGCCTCATCTCCTCGGACAGTAAGATTGACAGAGAGATAGACAACAGGTTAGCAAAGGCATATAGAGCTTTCGGAAAACTCCATAAAAGAGCTTGGAGAAATAAACACTTGAAGAAAAGTACCAAGATCAGTGTTTACAGAGCCATAGTGCTGTCTACTCTTTTATATGGGTCCGAATCATGGGTCATCTACCATCACCACCTGCCTCTCCTAGAACGGTTCCGTCAACGCTGTCTCCATACAATCCTAAACATCCACTGGTCAGATTGCTGAGAGGTCATGTTGCTGAGAACACAGTGGCATTGGGCAAGACACGTCTCCAGGATGAAGGACCACTGCCTCCCTAAGATCTTGCTCTATGGTGAATTTGCCACTGGCTGCCGCATGAGAGGAGCCCCAAAGAGGAGATACAAGGACTCCCTGAAACAACATCTCAGCCTTGGACATATTGATCACCATAACTGGTCTACTCTGGCCTCAGACCAGGAGGCCTGAAGGCACACCATCTATAACGCTGCTGCTTCCTTTGAGAACGCACACAGGATCACTCTCGAGGAGAAAAGACAACGCAGAAAGAATCATGTCTTGCCGATATCACCTAAGGAGTCCTTCTGCTGTGCCTTTTGCAACCAGACTTGTCTATCTCCTATTGGCCTTTTTAGCCACCAGTGCACTTATAGTAAATGTGGGTAAAGCCCTTCCCAAACCTTCGTTTGCGAAGCTTAGCCATGATGATCCACCTTCTCATCTAAACCTTTTTCCCAGTCATCATCTGGGATAAATAGATTTTATTTTTTATTCCCAGCAAACCTTTTGGAGCTGTCTCATTTAGAAAGAAAACCGAGTAAATTTGAACTTACATATGTTCAGCATTACTCTTTTTAATCATAGATTCTGTAGGCTAATAAAAAGTCGTAAAGAGAATACAAACAGTTCAGAGAAAAAACAGAACCCTTCTGAAATCACCAACTGGGAGTTATCCAGACTGAATCAAACTTTGTGTAAGGTTGGGGCTGGATTTTGGAAAAACAGTATGAAAATGATTTTCCATATTTTCTCAAGCAAATTTTATCACTTTGTGGTATTTTTTTTAAATGTACCGTATTCAAATATGAGACCTGGAACCTTATGTTTTTTCATGTCTTCCAAATGTACACTTCTTGAGCTTTTCCTTTTATTTCAATGCCCTTTCTCCATTTCAGATCTCCTTAATCCCCTGTCCAGACCAGCTTAGAAACTT
>NW_016692965.1:0-2098 GCF_001604755.1 Lepidothrix coronata | reverse complement strand
CCAACCCAACTCTTCCATTGCCATCTGCCCCCACCCCAGCCGGCTCTGGAGCAAAGCACGGCTGAGGTCCAGCCCAACTCTGCTCTGACAGAAAGAACCTGCAGTCAGGGACAGCAAGAGGACAAAGTCTTGTTTAACCAGCCTGAGGAATAAATGGGTTCAATGACCTCCTGTATTCCTGAGCACTTGAATGACCCTGTGCATCAGGTTTGGTAGCAGGGAGGGGGCTGCAGGTTTCCCTTAGGGAAGAGGAGATCAAGAGTTGATTCTGTGTCAGAGAGAACCAGTTTCAGGTGGCTCCAAACTGGACCAGCCCGTGCCCAATGCTGAGCCAAAAAGCAATTCCAGAGGCACCTCTGTGATAACCCTTTGGAGAAAGGATAAAATCCAGGGTGTTGTAACCCAGAGAGGAGTGAGAGAAATTTTGGAGAAACAACCCTGCAGGCACCAAGGGCAGTGGAGAAGGAGGAGTGTGAGAGAGAGCCTTGGTGGGCACCTGGCAGACAAAAACTAACCCCCCAGCCCTGAGAGCCAGAGCTCAGCCCAGCACAAAAGCTCCTTTAGGTCTGGAGGTTCTTTGCAGCAGCATTTTAGCAGAACTGACAGATGGGCCATCAAAGGGGATGCTCAGCTGGGTCTGAAACCTGTGTGATCCTTGTCAGCCTTGGCTCTGTAGGAAAGAACTATAGATGACCTTTATAGGTCATCTAGTCCAACCCCCCTGCAATGAACAGGGACACCTTCAACTAGATCAGGGTTCTCACAGCCCTTTCTAACCTGGCCTCGAATGTTTCCTAGGGTGGGGAATCTATGACCTCTCTGGGTAACCTGTGACAATGTTTCACCAACCTCAGTGTAAAAATGTCTTCCTTATATCTGGTTCACCTCTGCTCTTTTTTAGTTGAAAACCATTATCACTTGTCTTATTACAACTAACTCTGTCCCCATCCTTCTTATAAGTGATGCCAATTTAATGCCCCCAGCAAGGAACAAATGGAGAAACTGCCCAGAGACAAAGTTTGTAGCCTTTAAGCAGGAGGTACTTTATTCTCGGCGCGCCGGGAAGTGACCAGGTTGCCCTGGAAAACTGCTTCGGTCCAGCAACTCGCAGTTGGCCTTTTTATACAATTTTTGGCAAGTAATTGCATAATATATTATGAATATTCATGATATTGTAACACACAATTTTAATATCCGTAACAGGTGGAGTTTAGGCAGAGTTAAAGGTGTGGTCTTCAATTTGGTGAGAATCTAGGAGGGTCATTCCTGTTCTTCATCCTTATGGGCCCCCGGCCCAACCTCCGTCCTCTTCATGAACTTTGTGAACTTTCTTGCCTACCTTTCTAGTGTATCTGGCAGAAGTTCCTGATATCTTGGCAAGGGGTACCTATGTTTATGTTTTGACTCACTTTCCTTTTCTATCAGTCCTTTTTTTCCATCTTTATACTTAATTTAGCCTCCTAGTTCTTTCTGTTTTCCTGAGTACATCTGCTTCTGTTCTCCAGTGTCACTGTGTTCTACAGACCGTAATGAAATATTGCCTCCGCTGTTTCTAAGACCAAGTTTTCTATGCCTTTGCTTAGAATCTATATTCTGAATTAAACCCTCTACTTTTCATATTGCAATATTACATTTGGTTTCTAGGCCTTGCCTGGCTTCATAAGTATGACCTCAGGAGCTCCTGACAAGCCTTGACCAAACCAGCTGAGCAATGAAGAGCCCCTGGACTGTACCAGGGTGTGGTGAAGTGTCCCTGGACAGGACCAGGGTTGTGGGGAAGTGTCCCTGGACTGGACCAGGAGTGTGATGAAGTGTCCCTGGACTGGACCGGGTGGTCCTGTATAATACAGGTGGGAATAATCCAGAGTGGAACACCTGGGGAAAACAGGATAATCAGTCATCCCCTGAAAGCCTTGGAACATTCCCTACCTGAACTGTAGCCCAAATGGAACAGTTTGGATACAATTCCCAAATAGTTTGGAAACTCCATTCATTACTGACACAAGGATGGAAATTCAGCAGACAACTAAAGCCAGTCACCTTGTGAGCCCACACCCAGCGGTGCTGAGGGAGGCCCTGGCAGCTCCCCAGCACCTTC
>NW_016692964.1:0-2099 GCF_001604755.1 Lepidothrix coronata | reverse complement strand
TGTCTCTCCAATGCAGACTTGGGAGTGGTGGTGGTTTGGGTTTTTTGGGTTTGTTTTTTTTTGGGGGGGGGTTGCTGTTTTTGTTTTATTTAAAACAGCACATATAACTGGTAGCAACTGGAAATTTTCTGTGAGGAGAGTCAGAATTTCTTGGGGGGAGGGAAGGTTAGGCCCCCAGCCCCAATAAACAACTTTAGGCCTCACTGTTTCTATCCAGAGCTTCTCTACTCTTCCACAGAGCAAAACGAGCCAAACTGTTGTCAAATTTTGTAAGAAGCAAAAGTTCACTCTGTTGAAGCCTGTCAAAGTTACCACGCATGAACTCTACACTTACACACACAGTTCTATTTAGAGATCCTCTTCACAACAACGGCCAGAAAAATTTTTAAAAGCAAACTAAATTCAGCATGAGTTAGCCAGAATCCCCTGAAAAACTGTTTCATTAAGTGATTAAAGTTTGATACTAAGAATCCATTTTTTTCAAACTAAACAGTATCAGATACTACAGACACATCAACCTCCTTTCAAGATCTGCTACATCTCCAAGATCAACTGAATGTATAAAAACATTTTGGCTGCATCTGATTGCACACACTCCCACTATCACACAAACAAGTTTGAAAGATGCACTTCAGCAAAGTTACTTTTCAAAACAAGGAAAATGCATGAAGAGGATGAGATTTTTGCCTCGCTGTATTAAAGTGCATTTACAGATTATAATGCAACATGCTATCCTTGCTTCATCACAGCACAAACTGTGTGGCAGGGGAATCATACCTCTAGCTGGTTCACAAGCTCTAATTAATTGACTGGAGGAGCCAAAAGATTGTCAAGTCAATTACATATGAAAATAACTAATAAGCACAATTGATTCTAACATGTTCTTATATTGATAGGATTGCTCAGCACAAGAAGATATCAGTGTACAAAATCAAAGTAAATTTTAAGGGTTACTTTAAAGTAAAATCTTCCCATGATGATTTCTCATTTCCATCTTCTGGGGATTTTCCATAACAAGAGCAAGTCAAGTCCATTGGGCCCATACCTTATTCCTGCAACTCTGATTTCTACATCAAAGTTCAGTGTGGACTGTTCCTGTCTCAAAAAGCAGCATGTAAGAAAGTATCCAATGAGTTTCTTACTTTGATGAAGGTCTGTGAGGATCCCAGTAGGAATGATTGCATATTATGGATTAGCAGAACAGAAAGTTTATAAGAGCCGTGAAAAATAAACAGGGAAGTAAGTAAGAGAGACAAACCCTGTAAGTTTGGGAAGCCCAAATTCAAATTCTAGTTCTTACTTTGACATGAGCTTCATTATGAAAAGGAGGGCTGGATGTAGAAAAAAGTGTTTGAGACTATGAACTAATTTTAGTTTCCTGATCCCCGTGTGGAACTAGCATCACTGACAGGTATTAAGGACTCATCAGGCTTCACAACCACCAGCATGCTGAGAGAGGAGCTGCCTGATCAGCAAATAGGAAATGCCAGCGACAAAGGTGTGTCTGGAACCCTGCCTCTCTCCACTGCTTGCAAATGTTGCCCCGGAATTACACAGTTATGTCCTTTATTCCTTTAAAAGAATAACAGGCATCATTCTTTTCCTTTAAAGCACAACAAAAGGAGAAGCTGGCAGTGTTAAGCCTCTTCTTTAATACAGTGTTACAACAACAGGAACACTCACTCTTCATTCAGGAGACTAAGACTCCACTGCCTGTGAGGCTGAAATCCACCTCTTGCCACCAGGCAGGATGGGGCCATTCCCACCAGAGGATGCAGAGAAACAGCACGTGGGAAAAGAAACAGCTACCACCCATATCCCAGTGGGTACACAGGCCAGTGGAAGCCTGACAGTTGTTAAATAATGAAAATGGTTCTTGGTTTTGAACCCAATTCTAATATGTGGGCTGTAAAGTCATGTTCCTTCCTTCGCTCCCTCTCCAGGCCATGAATATTTAATTCTTTTATGCAAACTGGAAGAGTTGCAATGCAAGGTTAAATTAGCCTAAATAACCTTGAAATCCTTTTGTGAAGTTGGGCCTCTGAGTCAATTCCCAATCGGTAGAGAAGTAGCTTTCTTAGACAAGGAGTTCTGTTGTT
>NW_016692963.1:0-2099 GCF_001604755.1 Lepidothrix coronata | reverse complement strand
AGTCTGACCACTTGTCCAACATTTTGAATGCCCATGTCACTAATTTCCAGAGTTGGCAAGTTTAGTGAAACAAAAGGAACAAAGTGTGCTGTGTACCAGCAATAAAACTGTGCGCCCAGAACCATCTATCAAGACATTAGACTTCTGGCCAACCCCTAAATACAGTCCACAAGCACAATATTTGTGTTTGTTTTTCTTTTAACTAATCTACTCTCTTCTTTTTTTTTCCCTCTGACCCTTTTTTCCCTATTTTGATTTCTTTAAGTGTAACCAGTACCACTAGATCAGAAAAGTAAACAAAAAATTTGTATAAATGAGAAATATTTTTCATGGCTATTTAACAGATATAGCTTTAGAAATAACAAAACTGGATTTTAAAGAAAAACGAATAGATTTTGAACGTGAAAATGTGATATTCTGTTCTCTTCTGCGTTTTCATTTTGAAACGATGATGTGAATTAAACTTTTACCGGCTGTCCTGACTACAAGTTCCTAGTTTTTATAAGCCAATGTTAAATATTAATATAGTTTTGCATTTACTTCACTGTGGTTTTAGAGCAAACATAACCTTCATGGAATGTTTTAAAATGTATGGTTTTTAAAGGCCTAATCCAACTTCCAGGAAGGTCAAAAGGAATCTCTATGTTGACCAGGATGAGGCTTGGAACAGGAGCTCAGTAAGGTCTTCATGGTGCATTTAGCTGTCTCAGGTGCAGAGAACAGAGGGACAACGGAGCTGTCCTCTTAAGTCTGCCACATTTGGTGGGAATCACTGAGTAAATATGTCACAGCTCATATGTTGATTCTGTTAATTAATTCATCAGCTTCCAAAAAAAAAAAAAAAGTGGTCTGGAAAAAACCTTCTGAGATATATATATATAAATATATATATACATACATACACTTCAGATTTTAAGCTACTCTAGGAACTGCAGAGATATTGTTCTGAGGTGGGGGTGGGAAGGAAACTGAGGGGGATCCCAGTCCACAGACATCAGGAAGGTTTTGAGCTGGGTTTATTTCTCCTTACTTGTTCCATCTCTAATGCTTGGGTTGTTAGGCAGAGGCTACTCTCTGCTTCCCTCTTGTGTAAGGTAATGACAGCTATACAGGGTCTCCTGCAAACGGGCACAATTAACATTCTCTTTATTTGAATCCCAAACTGCCCCATCCTGCAAGAAAAATCCTGTAATATTTTCTTAATTATTGGATTGCAACTGTGTGTGTGGTTGGTTTATTTTTGTATGGATAAATGGCATTTCAATCACTCAAGTGGAGTTATTTCACTTCTGCCAAATAAAAGTCAGAGGCACATTGCAGTACTGCTTCTGCAAATACTACCAACCTGGAAAACTTGAAGATACATGAGGAGTTTTCCTATCAACTGCTGAGGTCTTAACTGACTTCTCTGGTCTTACTCTTTGCTTCCTCTGAAATACTAATGCAGTTTACAGAATGTGCTGTGACTCTGGAGGAGATGAACGGGATTGTTCTGACCTAGACAGTCAAAAAGCCTTTGCTTTGCTTCTCTTTTGTAAAGGTTGTATCTGGGCAACCACATCCTTTAACAATTTGACATACTAGCAGATTCATATGCACCGATTTATGGCATTTTCTTTAAACTAAACCTGCAAATAATTAAGAATACAGGAAAAACAGTTGGAGACTGTTGATGAGCACCCTTCATCTGCAGTTTGAGGACACTGGGTGGCTCCAAGTTGCTCACTTTTGGACTGGGTAGTGTTCCTGCAAAGTACCTTTGCTAACTTTGCTTATTATTTATTCTTAGCTGAAGCCTTCCAGCTTCCAGGTGATATGTCATCAACTTAATTATATCATGTTAATTTTGAATGAGAAATACTGTTTTTAAAAGCTCGTATAGTTAATGTTTTAACTGTTGTTTTTTATAAAGCTTAGTATTAGGACTAATGAAGTTGATATCATATAACAGGCAGAGAAGATAATTTCATTGTAGTTTAACATTTTATTATTTACCAGGCTAAGGGGCCTCTGGTGGTCTAGTGGTTAGGGTGCAGGACTCTCACCGCTGCGACCTGGGTTCGATTCCCGGCCCCCCGGGCAGATGGAGCTCGTCAGCC
>NW_016692962.1:0-2100 GCF_001604755.1 Lepidothrix coronata | reverse complement strand
TTGATTCAAGGGGTTGTTATTGTTGCAGTTCTTTAATCATTTCAGAACATATTGGTCATCCTCACTGAATGGTTAGCAAAATAATAGGCCAATGGAATCTCTGTGGGTCATGGAAACAGTTTCCTTTTTGGTCATTTGAAGTGCAGGGTGATTACTTCATTTCCTGATCCACATCTTTAAATATTTGGGTCTTTTGAATTCGTGGAAGGGAGCAAAAGAAACAGATGTAACAGCTAGCAGATGGATCATTTCATTCGGCAAATGAAGAGCCTGGAAGCTTAAACCTGTACAGCAGTGAGAACAGGCTTTGGATTTTCCTAGACCAGGCTTACTAGTGAATGGTGGTAGTGGTGGATTCTGTTTTCGCCACTTCTGTATTTTTTAGAATAATGTGACCCATATGATGTCCAAAAATCAAAAAGCTCCTAGCAAGCAGCTTATTTGAAATAAGTGGAAAGATGTGAATTGTTCTTCTGACAGATGGTTGGTTGCTTCAGTCTGGGCTTTGTACCCAATGCTTAGAAACACCATTGTAGCTTTCATGTGGCAGAAAGCTTACTTTGATGTGTGGCCTTTCAAAATCTTATGAAAGAGCCCAACCTACTCCCTAATTCAACAATGCCCTTTGCTGGGTGACCTCCATGTAGTTTTGTTAATTGCATGCTTTCCTGGAAGCATCCTAATGTCTTGGGATTTTTGGCATGGCCTCCGTTGGTTTGTTTGGCTGAAATTGATAGAAAATGAGTGGAAAGTATGACAGTCACACTTGTTCATTTAATTCTTGTCTGCTGGCTGCCATGGATCTACTGGGAAGTGGACTTCATGGGTAGAAGGACTTGGAGGGATGAAGGAGGAATCTAGCACAAATGGTTTGTCACTGAAGGATTAAATAAAAAAGCTTAGCTGTGAAAAATGGACTATCTTCTCTCTTAAGCCTCTTCACTGTCAGAGACATATTTTCAAAGCTTCTAAGCTCCAAATATTAATGCACTTTCAAAACTATGTATATTATTAAAAAAAATAAATAGCAGGGGTCAGAATTCCAGCAGGTTTCCTTTAAAGTAATAATGACTGTCAGATTACACATTATCTGGCAGTTAATGGAGTAGCAGGGGGCCTAGTACTAGAATCTTAAATGCCAAGAAATGAAAAAGCCAAATGTTGTCACAAATACTCTGCACTCTGGAAAAAGATGAAGGTGAAACTGAAGTCTAAGCTTTGCCTTCATACTCAGGAACTCCTTTTTCACAGAGAGACTGCAGTTAGTGGAAAGATGTGAAGGATAAGGTAATATTCCATCTAAAGAAGTATGACAGATTCTAAACTTAAATAATTATCAGTAATCAAGAAATCACAAGATTGCTTTTATTCTTTGTTTCTTTTTGTCTACCCTTTAAATTTTTAAGGTACTCCTGCTCTGGTATTCATAGAACAAGTTAGCATCTAAAGACCCAGAACAGTAATGAAAAGAAGAAAAAAATAACCACCTGTAATCATCAGATTTGTAATTTACAGTTACCTTCATTTAATGCAATGTGAACACTTAAATAAAAAAAAAGCTTGTGGGGAGGAAAAGGATGAAAAAAAGGGAAGAAAACTCTCACCTAGAGCTGAGAACATACAGGTTTTTTGCTTGCTTTACTGCTGTTTTCATTAAAAAAAAAGATAAAGGAGGAATTTTTGTATCAATACTGCACAAACTGGTTTGTTATGTGAATTATCACAAAACTGGTAATCCTCAAAATTTCATGCTTTATGCTGAGTCCAAAGGTAAGACACTCTCAGTAGCAGCTACTGGCTGGAGCAACCCTGTTTACTACACACTCACTACAGTGAGACTACACAGATGATAAGGGACTGCAGAACCAAACTCTGCCTTGAAACCCAGCTCTGATGTGCTGTTGTCCCGTCTTCAGAAAGGTGAGAGGGAAAGGCACTCGGCAATGTGCCTCCCAGAGCAGAAGGCCACTGTTTCATCTTTCTGCTTCATGGGGTGAGAAGACCTGTTTTCCTGGCGTGGTCAGTCTGGATCCCACTGAGCAGTCATCTTTCTGCTGGGATTTGTGTCCAGCTGGGGTAGATGTCTAGCCCAAGGAGCAT
>NW_016692961.1:0-2101 GCF_001604755.1 Lepidothrix coronata | reverse complement strand
GCTCACTTGTCCTTAAAAGAAAAATTATAGAAATTAAAATAATTTAAAAAGTATTTTAAAACAGAAGATGTCACTGTGTTTGTAAGAGAAGGAAGGAGCAGCTTCAGCTTTCTGTGCCAAAGGTATAAACTGCTCCACTGGTAGAGTCAAGCCTGTTAATTGTTATTTCAAAGGTTATTCACAATTGCAAAAGCAAGGCAATACAGGGAATGTCCAAAACACACATTCAGAACCAGGTTAAGAAACTGAGTATTTACATCATAAAAATGAAAGGTAATTTGAACACAGACACAAAAAAAATCCCACATTTGAATCCAGAAATATTAGTGTTGTAAACTGGTATTTAAAAGTCAGCATTTTTAAAATATCATAGAACTTCTGTGAAATAACATGACCTTCCAACTGTCAACCATCTAGTGAGCAAGAAAGACTGGGTCCAAGAGAGGTTCTTCTCGTAGGGACTGCCACCTTTTGCAATGAAATCTAAACTATGGTTAAAAGCAGTTTTTTAGCTAACTACAATGCAACACAATAGTATTTGGCTAAGCCTGCAGACCTCCAGGGATTACTAACCTTTTGCTAGTAAATTTAAGCTTTAAATTCATTTACTGCAGACCAAGGAAAGCAGAAAAGAAAGCACTGGGTTGAAAATCTAAAGTGAATAGAGCACTACCCTAATTTCTTAAATGAGTCAAGCCCATACAGTGGCTGGAGCACAGGGAGCACATGCTACTCATCCCAAAGCTGTCTGAAGGGGAGGTAAAAGCTGCATCTTGCAGCACTAACTCATCAACTGCCACGGGGAAATCTCCATAAGCACAGACTGCAGGGGATGGGTTGCAGTGAGTACTTCTGCTGCAGAAAGGAGGCAGTTACAAGCATATCTGAAAGAGAAAGGACCTGGCTGTAATTAGGGGATAAGTGCCCATCAGAGGCTTTTAAAATTTGATTTGGATACCAAATTACATCTTATTTCTCTTTCCTTAACAAACAACAACAAAAAGCTTATGACCTAAAATAAGCTTCTTTAAAACTTAGTACAGCAGCTATTACTCAGCAGCTATATTGTACTATCACCCTGAAAACATCACCCAGTGAGGTCTTGTTGTACTTGTCCTACAAATTTATGACACAATCCCTACCCTAAAGAGTTTGCAGTTTCTATGTCATAAACTCTAATTATAGTGTGAGCATAAAACAGAAGCCCTCCTACAAGAGGCAGAAATCCAAAAAATCAAGATAATTACAACCCTAGCTCATCCTGATTTTTGAGGCTATTTTTGGAACAGTATAGGCTGGTGTGCATTGTGCTTTTTTATATTTGCATTAAGTCCTCTGTGATTCCTCTTCTGAAATGTGTGCATATGCTGAGTCCATGTGAGATGCTACCACTGGCGCTTGTCATAAGAATTAAATCCCTCTCAAGCTTGTTTACAGCTCAGCACTTGTCATACTGCTCCCCTGAGCTTCATGGCTGGTTGGGTTTTTTCTTTCTCTTTGGCTTTGTGAAAGATTTAATTTCTTTTTTGTTTATGTGTGTACTTACACTTGCAGGTGCAGAAAAAAGAAAAAAAAAAAATCGCTGTACCCAGATGTTTTGAAGCTGCAGTTGCATACATACAGCTGAAATTAGGGAGAAAAACTGTAGCACATAAAACCAACTTCCTCATGCAACATTCTATAGCATATTTAATAAACCTATCATGTTCCATTGACAAGAAGATCCTTGAAATCAGTTTTAGGAAGACCAGAATATTTTACAAGTTGTTGTCTCTGCCCTTTGGCAAAGAGCTTTTTAAAGTCTGAAGGTGGTCCAATTACTCATATTTTCAGTTTTGGTAATATCTCCTTGTAGTGGTTACAGACTCAATCACCAATACAGCTACTGCATACCAAGCTGTTTTAGCTCATTACTGAGGTAGCTGAAGCTCAGAGAGTTTTATCCAGATTTTCACCCATAATTTGAAAATTATACTGTATTGTTAAAAAAGCCCTGAACAACAAAAAAACTCAGACAACTTCTGCAGTAATAGGAGGAATCATTGTCAGGATTGCCTGTAGGGACTCCAGTTCTAATCTCTCATATCACATCTAGTTAAGC
>NW_016692960.1:0-2101 GCF_001604755.1 Lepidothrix coronata | reverse complement strand
TACTGGGAGCTTTACTGGGAGTGCTGGGCCCTTACTGGGAGCACTGGGGCCTTACTGGGAGTGCTGGGAGGGCACTGGAGCCTCACTGGGACTATACTGGGAGTGCTGGGCCCTTACTGGGAGTGCTGGGATCCTTACTGGGAGTGCTGGGCCCTTACTGGGAGTGCTGGGACTCTTACTGGGAGCCTTTGGGCCCTTACTGGGAGCACTGGGAGGGCACTGGAGCCTCACTGGGAGTGCACTGGGGCTATACTGGGATTGGTGGATCCATACTGGGAGCACTGGAATCCATCCTGGGAGCACTGGGGCCATACTGGAAGCCTTTGGACCCTTACTGGGAGCTTTACTGGGAGCGCCAGGCCCTTACTGGGAGCCTTGGAGCTCTTACTGGGAGTGCTGGGCCCTTACTGGGAGCACTGGGGCCTTACTGGGAGTGCTGGGAGGGCACTGGAGCCTCACTGAGACTATACTGGGAATGCTGGGCCCTTACTGGGAGTGCTGGGACTCTTACTGGGAGCCTTTGGGCCCTTACTGGGAGTGCACTGGGGCCAAACTGGGAGCACTGGGCTGTTACTGGGAGTGCTGGGACTCTTACTGGGAGCCTTTGGGCCCTTACTGGGAGCGCTGGGAGTGCACTGGAGCCTCACTGGGACTATACTGGGAGAGCTGGGACCCTTAATGGGAGAGCACTGGACCCTTACTGGGAGCACTGGGCTGTTACTGGGAGCACTGGGCTGTTACTGGGAGCACTGGGGCCATACTGGAAGCCTTTGGACCCTTACTGGGAGCTTTACTGGGAGTGCTGGGCCCTTATCGGGAGCCTTGGGGCTCTTACTGGGAGTGCTGGGACCCTTACTGGGAGCACTGGGGCCATACTGGGAGTGCTAGGGCTCTTACTGGGAGCACTGGGGTCTTACTGGGAGTGCTGGGAGGGCACTGGAGCCTCACTGGGACTATACTGGGAGCGCTGGGGCCATACTGGGAGTGCACTGGACCCTTACTGGGAGTGCTGGGACCCTCACTGGGAGTGCTGGGCCCTTACTGGGAGTGCTGGGACTCTTACTGGGAGCCTTTGGGTCCTTACTGGGAGCACTGGGAGGGCACTGGAGCCTCACTGGGAGTGCACTGGGGCTATACTGGGATTGGTGGATCCATACTGGGAGCACTGGGAGCACTGGGATCCATCCTGGAAGCACTGGGCCGTACTGGGAGCACCGGGACATACCGGGAGCACTGGGCCATACTGGGAGCACACTGGGCAGTCCATACTGGGCCATACTGGTCTGTACCGGTCTGTACTGGGCCGTACTGGGCAGTCAGGGCTCTGGGGAGTCCATACTGGGAGCACTGGGATCCTTCCTGAGAGCACAGCAGTCCATACTGGGATCTATCCTGGGAGCACTGGGCCGTACTGGGAGCACTGGGCCGTACTGGGAGCACACTGGGCAGTCCGTACTGGGCCATACTGGTCCATCCTGGTCCGTACTGGGCGCTCAGGGCTTGAGGTGGGTCCATCCTGGGAGCACTGGGATCCATCCTGGGAACACTGGGCCATACTGGGAGCACTGGGATCCATCCTGGGAGCACTGGGCTGTACTGGGAGTACACTGGGCAGTCCATACTGGTCCATACTGGTCCATACTGGTCTGTACTGGGCGCTCAGGGCTCGGAGGTGGGTCCATCCTGGGAGCACTGGGATCCATCCTGGGAGCACTGGGCCATACTGGGAGCGCACTGGGCAGTCCGTGCTGGTCCGCACTGGTCCGTACTGGTCCATACTGGTCTGTACTGGTCCGTACTGGGCGCTCAGGTCTTGGGGGGGTCCATCCTGGGAGCACTGGGATCCATCCTGGGAGCTCTGGGCTGTACTGGGAGCGCACTGGGCAGTCCGTGCTGGTCTGCACTGGTCCGTACTGGTCCATACTGGTCTGTACTGGTCTGTACTGGTCCATACTGGTCCGTACTGGGCGCTCAGGGCTCGGGGGGGTCCCCGTCGCCCCCCCGGACGAGCAGCACCGGCCCCAGACCCTCCGTCAGCACCTCCAGGAACTCCAGGTCTGACACGTCAAGGCCTCACCAGTGCTCCCAGTGACCTCCCAGT
>NW_016692959.1:0-2102 GCF_001604755.1 Lepidothrix coronata | reverse complement strand
ATCACAAGTCACTTTTTAAAAACTATGCTCACTACAGGCTAACAGGTCACCAAGGACTCAGACATCTCTAGCTTTCTCAAGCCCAAATTACAGCAATTTACAGCTGCTACTTACGTATTTTGAAGTTAGGCTCGCTGCACTTATATTAAAGAAAGTAGCATTTGATTCTGCAGCAACTGCCTTGGCCTAGGAGGAGGGGAAAAAAAAGTACTTTTTGAAACATCACACTGAAGATAGTTGTCTCCTGTAGCAAGCATTCATGGCCTGATTGATGGTTTTGAAAAACCCTATTTTTTCAAAGAGAACACCTTGTAAATGGTACAGAAAACTTCTGTACAGGCCACTTACAAATAAGAACGGATAAGCAGGCAAACCACTAGAGAAATTTCCAGACTCCCTTAGACTTCTCTAATTACATTTATTCCATAGCCAAGTACAACTTGCTTACTAAAGAATACAAGTCCCCAACTCCTTTCAATTTATCCTGAGTAGACATTTGAATCAACTTTACCACTCGGGTGGTAATTTAAGGCAGCAGTTTGGATCAAATCACATTAAAAATTATGGTGGTTTTTTTTTTCCTCCTTATCCTATCTATAAAAAAACTAGGTTTCCTGAAAGCTAGGAAATACAATCAGTTCAGTCAGAATGCTCATTCAGACTACCTTCTTCAACAGTTTCACCACATTCAAGTAATTATGATTGTCTGGTTATACAGTTTAATTTTAGTGATCAGCAATTATGTTCCAGGATGCAAAACACAACAGATGAGCCTAAGTGGGTTCCTCAACATTCACACTCCTGCACTTCAGAGCTGATCCAGCTTCAGTGCCAGCAAAGAGAGTATGCAGCTGCAGCCATGCCATGTGATGCAGGACAATGTGCCCAGCTCAGCTGCATCAGGACACTCAATGCTCCCTGGCTGATGCACAGCCATTTCACTCCAGTTCCCCAAATCTAGTACATCAGGCTGAGAAAACAAGCTGCAGCCAGACAGTTCAACAGCCCTTACACTCTTTGCATGTCAGTGCGTGAGACAATCCCCTTTCTTGCTACTGTGCTCCCTCCCCATTTTCAAAATGTATTTCTCCATAAAATTCACTGTTAAGAACAATTTTGCATTTTTGTCTATAAAATGACGCCATAATACATACTCAAGAATATACAGTTTATTACCACACGAGCCAAACTAAAAGCCACCCTTCCTGGTTACATTTTAAGCCCACCAACTCATGCATGAAGTAGTTTTCTCACCAACATTGTCTTCCCATTTCCTGGTGGGCCAAACAGCAATAAACCACGTGCAGGAGCTCTCAGACCTGTAAACAACTGAAAAGTACATCATCGTAAGTTATCTTCAAAGACTTAAATAAAATGTGGCTCTGCCTTTGTAAGAAAATGGTCTAAGACTGAGGAATGGCTCATTGGTGCAGTGCTTTTAACAGTAGCAGTGCCACAACAGTACAGGCTTCCAGAGAGCTATGCTCTCTGTTACTAACTTGACTTAATGCACGCCACTATTGTTTCCCACACAACAGTTAAATTACATTACGATTGTTCTGTGCATGGATGCACTGTGAAAGCAGTTTAAAACACTGTCCACAAGACAGACTAGCCTATCAAGTTTAAAGCATCAATTCCATTTACAAAGGAGGTAATACAGG
This sequence comes from Lepidothrix coronata, assembly GCF_001604755.1. Taxonomy (NCBI): domain Eukaryota; kingdom Metazoa; phylum Chordata; class Aves; order Passeriformes; family Pipridae; genus Lepidothrix; species Lepidothrix coronata. Next base: position 438 of record NW_016692959.1, on the reverse strand, counting down.
TGTTTGTAGTAGGAGAGCTAAAGCAACGTTCTTACGAACTCCATATGGAAGAACTCCTTCGTCTTTCTTTTTTTTATTAAATGAAACTTGAGAAGACAAGCTTTCAACGAAACTATTTAGAATATTACTTAACAGCCACCTACTCCCTCTATGTGCTACTGATAGTCATCTCCTCCCTCTCACTTTGCACTGGCTTCATCTTTCCTACACTATAAAATAGCACCAATCATACGTATCAGCACAGCAAGCAAGTGTAAAAATTCTCATAGAGTACATATCTTTTAGTCATTATTGTCGTCTGCCTTCTCCAGCACTTTGTCTTTATCCTTTTCCTCAAAAGTTTCAGAGTTCCTTTTTTGGTCTCACACTCACCCGTCCCTTCCAGGCTCTAATAATTCCACCAAACAAGTAAAAGGAAAAGTAGGGAATCTCTCGTAT
>NW_016692958.1:0-2102 GCF_001604755.1 Lepidothrix coronata | reverse complement strand
CATCCCAAACTGAAGAGCACAACCTGTCGTTAAGATACATGTTAACTAGTTTCAAGGAAACTGCCATTGAGCTTCTCAGCAAAATCAGGTATGTCACCCTAAAACTGTACCAAACAGTTTCACTTAATATAATCAGAAGCTGAATAGTCTTCAAAGGTGTTTTTGACTAGTACACTTGAGCCAATGAGATAACAATGTATGTGTTCAGGAGGAAGGGAGATTGACACTGCACAGATAACCAAGGAAGAGATTATCTTGAGAAAACAGCATGTAACACAAATAAGGGCCCTTGAGAAACAAGACATCAGGTCTCTGCTTGACATTTGTGAATGAAGAAGACATGTCACACTCCTAATGAGGCTGATCCAGACAAAAGATTAAATAACTCATTTTCTTACCTCAGGCTGGGAAAACTGTGAAGGCCAGAACACCTCAGCATGTTTACAGCAGACTGGATTTGTGTTGTCATGTGTAGATGAGAACCTGGAGTGGTAGAAAAAAGGCAAAAGTAAGTTTCTTTTCCTACTTTGTTTCAGTTCTCAGTGATGAAAATTATGCTAAAGGTCTCTTTTTATAGTAAACTGATTTTGTTGGTTTTAGCATTGGCTCTGCAATTCCCATCTTAACAGTTTAAAAATTCCATCAAAAAACATTTTAAAGGGATAAATGTCTAATTGAGCTAGATTCATTTGATTTGTACATATAATTAATATCTATGTGGCCAGAGAATTAGGAAGAGATGTAAACATAAAATTGAGCTTGAAGGGGGTTTTCAGTACTCTCTAGGAAGCGCAGTAGTTGGAACTTTCTCTACATTTAGAAGAATTGTGACCCTTGACCAAGGGTTGCTTAGGTGGAAATTAATTTAACAGAAGCATTCTGGAATTAGAACAAGTAGATGCTGAGATAATAGTGTGCCCTTTAAAATGTCCTTTTGTTTCCAGAGGTAAAATTAGTTTTTCTTTCTTTTTCTTATTTCACGAAGTCATTATTCAAAAGTATTGTGTGTGCTCTATTAAGATTATAAGCTAGGCTTCCCTGTTGTGATTAACACAGATGGCAAAAACAAAAATAAACAGAACTCTCAGGGGCTGTAAGCACATTTTTAGTATATTTTAATTCATTCTCCTCAGACAAGGAAATCTTAATCACAAACACAAGAAATTTTTCCTCAACAGAGAGGAATACTCCAGTACTCAAATAATATCAACTTGTTGCGGCAAATTAAAATGCGCAGCATAAAAATACTACAGCACAACAGAATTAAAACAATCTCTCTTTGACTCTCAGTCAATTCTGATGCACTTCTGTGATACAAATTTCTCTAACAAGTTTTTTTTACCTCACTAAGCCATCTGACCATATAAAATATTGTTGGCCCTTTGTGAAAAAGTAAAGAAGATTTTTGGAAGGAAAAATTCTACAATAACTTTATGCACAATTTCATACTCTTTTTCAAACTCTACATAACATTTCTATTCTTTGGTCCTTTTATTTTAGTATCTACTAGCTATAACAAAGAACCATTCAGTTACATGAGAGCAAGACAGAAATTTAACTTTGAAAGTCCATTGTAGCCCTTAAAATGGTATCTCATAATTTCATGACTACATGCAAATTCAGTAAGTGTTGAGCATCTCTATGGGCAAGATTTATGCAGTCCTGTCTTCTCAATAATCTCTTACGCTTGGCCAGTGCACTATAACTTTCATTCGAGCATGCTGACTAGCATTATGCGTAATGTAGTTGGGTGTTACTAAATCATATTTTATTTAGTTGAAAAGGGCACAAGAATTGAACTGATTCCACTTCATGGGATTTTTAGCAAGCCACAAGGCATGGGGCTCTTTTTTAGTGTTTAATGCTCAGTGTTTCAATTTTATAACAAGTGAAAGAAGAGTGTCCCATTGCTAAGCTTAACAGTCTGAATTACACAGCCCTGGTCTTGCATCCTGATCAGCCATAGGCTTACAGCATAACTTTGGGCAAGACTCTTTGAACCAGGCTGAACTTGTTTAAATTCAGATGCTGCAAAGTATCCAATCTATATCAGATACCAAGGTTTCCTCCTAACAGTGCAAAGAAAAAGATATGCATTTCCA
>NW_016692957.1:0-2105 GCF_001604755.1 Lepidothrix coronata | reverse complement strand
TTTTTTTTTAAGAAAGCATCACAGATGGTGACCAAACATTTTCTTGTTTTTAAGCAGAATGAAATGAAATACACAGAAAGCCCCAACAGATTGACCAAATTTTGCGGGGCTGTAGTTCTCAATGAGTCCCATCCATGTGCTCACTTGGATCAAAAATATGATATTCCTTCTCCCTGGAGAGGGAATGTCTTTGCATGTGTAGCCAGCAGATTATTGGTAGGTAAGACAGGTTGATTATCGTGCCTTGCTGCTTTTCCTCCCTGTGCCCGTTCAGAGTAATATCCTTAGCAGCTTTTAAAATAAAGTTTCTCCTGAAAGAATTGCTGGCTCGAGGCAGAAAAAGTTTTCTTACCAGTTTTGAACTACTGGGACTATTGTGTTTTCTGAAATGCTGCTCATCACTTCACAAAACTGCTACAAGTACATCTTGAATCATGCATAGCCTGAAGAATATCCTGGGGGTAGGGAGACATAAATAATTGTTTAATTGGGCTGCTCTTTTGTGTAGCTTGTATCATATTGAGTGTAGGGAAAGCACTGATTCTAAAGAGTGTTTTACTGTAACAATTCTCTGAGCCCTAAGATGAGCATTCATCCCAGTAAAATTTAATGTATTGTTAAGCAAGACATGCAAATGTGTTTTGACTTGAGTTTAAGTTTGTTAATAAAAATGTTGCCAATCTCTCAGCTTTCAAACATTTGGTAATTATACTAACTGAGGTCTTGAAGAGTTTTACAAGGAAAACAACATTCTATTGGAAGGAAAAAAACTTTGTAATTAACACAAATAGTTAATAACTTTTTATATTTCATTAGATTAGTGAAAAAACATGTCTTCAGTGTTTTTTAGCAGAGATGGCAAAAATCTGAGTAACATACCAACATTTTTTTAATTAAGAATACGTTGATAATTTTAAAATTTCATTTTTGACATCCAGCTCTTAGGCTTAAAGTTAATGTCAAAACTTAGGCTTTTTTATACTCCAGGAAAATACGCTTTTTGCTCAAAACATGCAGCAAAAGCAAGCTCATGAAAATCAATTAGAATAATAGAGTACAGCCATTGCAAAATATCATTACAATAGTTAAGTAATTACCCCACTACATGACTTAGCAAGAGGGATAAATAATGCATGTAGAATTGTGTTGGAGCTTGCAAGGAAGATTCCTGCTGCCAGAGTGGCTGGGAAGGGCAGAGGCAGAGCACGTGTCCAAGGAGGGTGTCTGCTGGGTCCGGGAGCTGATGGATGAAACCTTTCAGTGCCTGTGATAAAATGCAAAACAGACCCAATTTGCTGCATTTCTTAGAATTTTGAGGTGGCCTTTGTGCATTAACCCAAGGACTGGAGTCCCGTGGGCAGCGTGTCCCAGCTCCTGAGGGAGCTCTGGGTCTGGTCAGCAGGAATGTTGGCTCTTTTTTCAGCAGGCAGATGAGGGAGTTGATTTTTCTTCCTTTCAGCTAGAACTGAATACTCTGAATCTGTCAGTTGCTGTCAAGAGGATTGTACTTTGGATTAGTGAGCTCCTGGAAGCAGTTTGAATCATTGCAGTTAAAAGGACGCCGAACAGCGGTGTAATTAATAGTTATATAATGTACCCAACAAGCTTAGGGAGCCAGAATGTAACTTGGAAGGAAATACAGCCCCATGAATCCCTGCACTGCCTGAGGACCACTACAGGTTTCAAGGGTGATGCTTCTCGTCCCACCACCCTTATGGTCAGGGCTGGTTTGTTGCTGATGTGTTGGTTCCATCATGAGATGTATGGGATCACCTTTCTGCACCTTTCCCCTTCCCTTCTTTTTCTCTGTCCTTCTCATCAGGATCTGATCAGACCAAGATCCCTCCTCACCTTAGGCTTGTTGGAACTATTCTTTGCTTCTGTGTTTGCAGAAGTCTTTAACTGCTGTGTAATTATGGATGCCACATGAAATAACTCTTCAGCTCCTGAGAGTAATACACATTTTCGTTGTTGGGTTTTTGAATAGAAATTTCAGGGCAATTATGCAACACTGTCAGTCTTTAACCACTTGTGTTTTTAGGGGAGCTGAAATGGCTATTGAGGCTTGCAGAGTAGCTTGTTTTGTGACAGGCTCAAACCTGTCA
>NW_016692956.1:0-2106 GCF_001604755.1 Lepidothrix coronata | reverse complement strand
CCCCCCCCAGTAGCTGACATTTTCAACAGCTGCTATTTTGTGAACCAGCTCAAAAATCAAAAGAGAAATAATTTGGTAAAGATTCTTGCTAGCCACAACGGGTAGTCTATACACACCTTATCCTGCCAGGTGCCATTCTAGTCAGTTTTGACATGAGATTGTGCTATATATAATCCACAGAATGTGTTTTGTGTTCAGTGCACTTCCTTTGGTCTTGGATACAGGATACAGTGTTGTTTTTGAAAGAAAACCACACTAAGGAAAGTGAAGAGTAAAAAGTCATAATGGAATTGTTGCCTTCTTTAATGGCGTGATTTTTGACTTCTGTTATTTCCATACTGCCTACACAGGCAAACTGCTCATCTGAGCCCTTGTAACGGTGTTATTTTCTCTAGCGTATCTCCTTTTTTGCTGGCTTCTGGTACTAGAACTTTGTTTTCTTTCAATCTGCTTAGAATGCTAAAAACACCCTCTTGACTCCGTGTTCTAGCTACAACCTTTTGAGGTCCCTCCTGTCCTGTGTTTGTTTTTTAAGGCATTTATAGCATGTACCTGTCAGTGGGTAGTGCTGGGCCCAGCTAAACCTACTAATGCTCTTCTGACATCCTGACTAGTTGAACCAGTAACTCACTATGGTGTTGAACCTGGATTTGGCTTTTTCGGATTTCCCATCTTTTGCAGCCTGTGGGACCTGTTTTCTTTAAATACATCCTCTGGAGCCTTTTCTGCACGAGTAATCTTGTGAGAAAATCCAAACAGCCCCTACCACATGTGCCTTCAAATTTTTCTGGTGCCATAGTGTCTGCAATACCCAGCTAGATGATAACGAATGATAAGATGAAAGGTTAATTAATCTTTTACTTAACTAGCTTTGCCTTCTTTCTTATTCTACCTTTAATTGAAAAAATGACAACAAAAAAAAAGCCCCCAATGCATGCGGTTGACAAAGTCAGGCCAGTGTTTCACTGCAGGTTTTTCAGTCATTTCTTTCCTTTTAATATGGTCTTCATTTCTTTGTGCCTGTAGTCCATTGACCTCTTGAGCTTTTCTGTGTTTGAAAATACTCTATCTCAGCCAGTTCCAGAGTGTTATTACCTATCACTGAATAACAATAATTAAGGTAGACTTGTGTAACTTATGTAAGTAGTTGGGCTCAAATAATAAGTAAAAACCAAATTTTATTTCATTTTCCATAGATTGTTAAATTGATAGTTAACATAAATTCTGTATGTAGTTAAGCAATATTGAAAGAGCATCTGAAACAACTTAATGAATTATGAGATAAGTAGTAAGGTATTTGACCTATGATAATCATTGATCTGTAAAAGCAAAACTATTTACAAATACCTTTATATTTAATAGAGAACAATTTTACTTCTTCAGCTGACTTTTAGCTTTTTGTGGTAGGTTTGCTTACTGCAGATTATGTAGACTACCCTGAGGGCTTAATCCTTAGATGGCACCTGTGCAAGCAACTGGATCAGTACGTCCTCATGGATGACTATGCAGAAATGGACAATCAATCTTTATTATTTAGTATGTTTCAATATACAGTCCCATTTTGTCATTAAAAATGACTATAAGAGGGTTTTGGGGATTTTGGTTAGGAGTATGCATAAGACTACTGAATTGTTTTCAGAGGTCACAGACTTATCACAGTAAAGTCATAGAAAAGTGACTTGAAAATTTATCAGCTATTCTTATTCTTTGGACATATAGTAAAAAGTAAGTACTTCTTCTGTGGAAATACTGTTGGTTTTTTTATGTTTGATTGTCCAATGTTCAGAATTTAATCCACAATGACACTTCCAGAACTTCATTAATAAATTCAGATTCACAACACAAATGTTTTTCTGATAGAAAAATTAAATAGTCAGAAGTTTAGCAATCTTGGATTTGAGGGGAAAAATTACCTCTATGTGATTTGTTTCCTAATACTTAGGCATGTGTAGTTCATATGTTTGTAATGGCACCCCCAGCCTTCCTATGGACAGTACAGTCAACAGAACATAACTAACCTGTGTTGATGAAAGTTGATAACGATCATGTAGTACTTTGAGGCTTTAAATAGAAATTTTATGAAAATACTCTGTATTATTCCTTTGT
>NW_016692955.1:0-2108 GCF_001604755.1 Lepidothrix coronata | reverse complement strand
AAAAAAAAAAAAAAAAAGAAGCCTGTCAACTGCTATCAGTAATGTTAAAATGTGATTTTGCTCTGGACATCAAACAAAACAATCAGCTGCAGTAGCCAAGCAAGTGCTGGACACTGATGCATCAAAGAATTGAGTCAATCGCTGAAGAACAAATGTTCAGTTAATTTCTTAAAATGCAGGGCCAAATGATTAATGTTATTGTGTATTCTGCACATTGCAGTTGTGCTTAGAAGCCAAAAACCTTGGCACCAGAACGTACCTCCTGGCAGGTGCCTTCAGAGTGATGTGGGAAGGTTTCGCGCTGTGAGGGTCACGAGTAAGTGATATAGGAAGAACAAAGAGGGCTGTGATGGTATTGCATGCAGTTTGAGTACGCACTGATACTGTCATAGCAACATTTCTTTGTTCTCTCACTTGACTGTTCCTGGCTCTGTTAGGTTCCCAGAAGAACAGTAGGAGCCGTTGATGGGAAGGGTTTTGAACAGGGGCAGGTTCTAATTGTGCTGTTAACGTTCAAGGAAATTTCTTAATTTATCTTCTGGTGTGGAATAAATACTTGGTTGCATTTTTCATCAAAAGCCAAAGTTATGGCCTGTGACCACCTCTAAAGGTATGGCACTATTCCCCAGTGTGGAAGATTCATAGTCTTATACCATCAGAGGAAGTTTGTTACTTCAGTGTATTACTGCAAGGCTGAGTGGAGCACACACTCTGCTCTTGGACCTGCTCTATCCATTTCAGTGGAGAGGAAGTCTGCTTCTGTCACGTAGGGTTTATGGTACGCATCTAGATTATATAAATCTGGTGTTGCAGTCTTTGCTCAGCCCCACTTGATTCTTGCTGGAGGGTTTCTCATTTCAAATGGGTGCTAGTACTGCTGGCAGTTAGACTGAGCAAATTTTCTTTTGAATGTGTCTCTTGGCAATGAAAATGTCATGGTATCCAGAAAATATGTAGCTGCAGTAACCAAGATGAGATATAAGGGGTTGCTTGGAAGTGTTCACAGGATAGTTAAAAAGTGAAAGATAGATACTGTAGAGAAAGAAGGAGCACAAAGTAGAGTGATCAGGTCAAGTTCTAGGAGGTATTCTTTCACACATGATACTATCAAGGGGAATGCTGGCAATGTCAAGAGTAATGGAGAATGTGTGAATCGGGGATGGTTTTTGAGTAAAGATCACGAGTTTCCATTTAAATAATATGACACACCAAGCCCCCGAGTGAAGAGACAAGTTGGCTGGGAACAGATGTTGAAAGCAGAATATTTAAAAAGTTTCTTTAGCACCTTTTAACAAATCACAGTGTTTCTCTAGAAGTGTATTTGGCTCACTTTGCCTTCTGTGGTGCTGGACCCACAGTTCTAGGTAGTTCTACCCTGTAAGTTGTCTTCGGCAAACTGATTGGTGACTCTGTAGTCAAGGTTTTTGCAACCCATAGTTCCTAAACAGACCTTTTATATTAACTGCTCTGGACTGAGGAAACTGATAGCTTCCAGATACAATGTCTTTTGAGATGTCTCACCCTGTGGTCTTCCCCAAGTTCAAAGATACCAGCCAAAAAACCTGAAAGTGTTCAGAATTCACCCATTTGATTGAACATCGAGAGCTTTCAGAATTTAACAGCTAGAATTATTGGGGAAACAAGGATCTAGGGACCTGAAGCTGCACTGGCTTGAGATATTCAGACTTGGGCCTGAAGTGATGACAGGCATTCGGAAACTCTATAAGCTGGTTTTATCTGTTTTCAAATTGATCTTTTTCCTGCTGCAGAAAATTCTAAAAAAAATCCCAAACTGAAATACATTTTTTAGAAATTTGGAGTTTGCTTTGGAGTAAACACTGTGAATTTTTATCCAGTTCTGTTTCGTGGTAATCAGAGGCAGAAGCTGAGAATTGTTGCAATGACTGGCCATTTCCCATCAGTGGGGAATGTGCACTTACTTTACTGAAGGGAAGCAAATATTACATCAATCAGTGCATCAGAAGTTTAGGCAGAAGATCATTTTCTGCAGTGTGGCAGGAGCAGTATTTATTTTCCAGGTAAATTATTGCTTGAAATGTAGTCTTGCAGATAAATAAATAAATAAATAAATGGCCAGTCTTCGCGAG